>NW_010224415.1:0-8294 GCF_000690775.1 Eurypyga helias
TATGATTCTATGATTCTATTCCCCCAAGTGAAGGGCTGCAGGGGAACTGTAGTCGAGGTAATGCCTGCTGAGGGGCTGCCCTCGGGTCTGAGTGCCCCTTTGCTGGCCTGCAGGCAATGAGGAGGAGGAGAAGGCAGCTAGAGCAGGCTATTTCTGTGTGATACGATCCAGTATTGAGTATTGTGTTGCAATGCAAGAAATAACATGGGAATCCCCTATGGAGCTGAGCCTGTCATCCCACAAGGCTGTAAAGTGAGTGCAGAAAACCAGTGCAGCTGTGTGATGCCAAATACTGAATAGTACAACCTGTCTGCCTGTTCATATCCTTCCAGGTGATTTGGAAGAGTTAACTTTTTGCTAGCTAAATCTGGATGGCTTGGCTGCTCTTCTGTGATCAGCTTTCACCTGGCTTAAACCTGGGTACGTGTGTTCAGTGGGAATAGAGAGGGAGGTGACTCTGCTGGCACCCGATTTGGGTCAGGTTTGAATTTCTGGGCATTTTTCGGTGGGGGGGGGTAGGGTACAGAAAAGTTGAGGAGGAAAGAGTAGCAGAAGAAAACTGGATTATGGAAGTGGGGAAGCTTGTTAAGAGATGGAAAATGGATGAGGGAATGTGGGAAGGTGGAAGGAGGGGTCTGGGTAGCAGGTGTGGTGGGACACTGCCTTGTGCTCTTTTCCTACGTCTAGCCAGTCCCTCTTGCTCCCAAGTCCTACTTCTCTGCTGTGGCTCACTCACAAAGCAATTTGTATCTTCCAGGTTCTTTTCTGTGGCCTATGCTTTTTCTTAGAAAAAGGGAATTGCAAGTTGGAGGCGCCTGAGTCTGACCTGTTTGGCTCCATGTTTTATACCACCTGTTGTGTTTTATGAGCAACCAGAGCTTCTGCAAACCATTCCTTGGCTCTTCATGTTGGACACCTAGGAACAGAGGTTTCTGGCTTGGGACTCTGGCTGTCTGAGATGTATAAAATGGAGCTGATGAAACCATTCACAGCAGTAAGATGTGAAGACAAATGAAGCTGTGTTTATGGACTGCTTGACTGTTACGGTGATGAATACCATACAGTAGTTTTACATTCAGTTCAGGACTTTGTGCTGCAAGTAATGTGGGGATTGTGTGGTGTCATAAAGTGCAAAAGGGACCTCTTACAAGCTGTGCAGGTGAATTTAATTCTGGGATTTCATTAAAGCTTTTTTTAACTTGCTTGTAATGGATTTAAAATGTTGTGTGTAATCAATAGCAGCTGGATTTATTTTCTTCGGAAGCGTGCTGTATAAGATAGTATCTTTGCCAGACTGTTGCTCAGTTCTGCATGCCAGGAAGCAACCCTTTCGAATTCACACCTGTAAGGGTAAACTTGCTAAAATCTTCCAGATCCGTGTCTCTTGTTTCCCTTTGATGGAGAGAGAGCTGGTGTTGGGGATTCACCGTGCATCTCTTAGCATGCTGTTTACTGCTGCCTCTGTGGTTCACCTGTTCCTTGTGGACCATTCAATGGTCCACGGATTTTTTACACTGACACATTTCCTGCTCCAGGGACTCTGTGTGTGTGTGTATATTTATAGGTAAACGCTATAACATTACTTTTTCCTTGGGGTTGTCCTGTAGCATCTCCCTCCTATTTCTGCTCCTCAGGAACAGGAGATCCAAGTCTTGTCTACCACTGGGCTTGCAGCCTCTTTCAGCCTCTTTTGACCCATTCCCTGGTGAATGAGAGTCGAGTAAAGGCCACAGGTCTGCACATGAAAAACACAGGAAACATGAGTTGAGATCCATGTTAATTTCCCCCCGGAAACTGCCTCTCTGTAATTACAGTTCCAACATCCTCCAGAAGAAAAGGGCCCTGTCCCCCCTCCAGCCCCCTCCTGGCAAATTTGATACTCCTTGCAGCAGGGAAACCAGGCATGGAGCGGAGCAGGTCAGCTGGGGCCTGAGAACGCTCCCCTTCTGTGTCTTCATTGCAGGGGGGGGGGGGGGGGGGGCTGTTCCTCTCCCCAGCCCCCTTCTTGCCCCTTCCCTCAAATCTCCCAAGTAAATACAATTTTATTTTATTATATTGCTGCCGATCTGCTGTTGTTTTTCATACAAAAAAGGTGGAAGGGGCAAGAAGGAACGAAAGAGTCTGGCGACAGGAAGAGATGAATTGCTGAAGAATGACACTGGCGGGGACTATTGTTCATTTTAACGCTGGAGCAGGAGCAGAGAGAAACGTTCACACGCCATTCTTGGGCATCCTGCTGGGCAGGCTAGGAAAGGGGCATTCCAGCTGGTCATGAGATTTGGCTGGACAGATTGAATTGGGCTGAATAGTGCTTGGTGTTTTTTATTATTATTTTTTTTTCTTATAAAGAAACCCACTGATTAATTGCAATGGAACCTGATTAAAGGGAGAGTCTGAAACCCACATAGACATTGCAGACATAAAGATGTCAGCCTACCAGCATGTGATAACTGGGCCTTAACCCTTTACAAGGTTCATGGGGGAGGGGGATGCTCACAAGAGTCAGCATTGCCCAGTCTGTGTTTACGTGTTTATGTGAGAGAGGACTTCTGTCATTTGGGCAAGGAGTTGTGTGCACAGCAGGAGACCTGTAAACAGACTGTATCTCATGAAACAAAAGTGCCTGAAGAATGAAAATAAGGTTTAGGGTTTTGTTCATGGAGAGGTTGTATGGGGAGTTGCTCAAATGTTGCTAGCTATGTTTTAATAGTTTTGCAGAATTTAGTAACCGTTGTCCATATCTGTATCTCATTCTGTGGAGTCCTGAATATGAGAATAGGAAAAATCTGTGAAGAGACCTGTAAAGTTCCACAGACTCCCTTGGAATTGTTGCACATGAACTTAGTAGAAACATGAATACCCCAGTGGTGGATGTAACATAAAAAACTAGGTAAGTATTTAAAAGAATGCTGTAATCTGTCAGAGAACAGAGCTGTAATTCAGCTGAACGTGGGGACTGATGTGGAGATTGAAAGTGGAAAGACAGCCTGGACATACGTTATTTCAGTGGTGATAGGATGGAATTTCAAGATGCCTAGAAACCCCTTTCTAAGAGTGAAAACTCTTGGTTTTATTATGTATTGGTTTTGTTTCAAATGTGTAGAAAAAGAGTCCATGTTGCCATACTTCTGGTTTTCTTTAACCCATTTTTTTTTTCTCCTCAGCTGATTTAGTGTCTGGACATGGTTGAATGCCCTCTGCTCATTCTCTTGCTTCTTTACTATCATGTTTGTAGTTTGCTGCTTCTGTTGAGAAGCACAGATGATTTATTCAAATAGACTCTTCAAGCTTTGAAAAGGGGTCTCTGTGTTGCAGTGAGAGGAGATTGGGAGGGGAGGGGGAAACACTCTTGCCCCCTAGCAATGCTCAGCTTCAAGTGTGACATAGTAAAGGATGGCATGTAAGATCTCTAATGAGTGTGCTCTCCAGTCGTTTTATCCTATTCTATAGCACCCTGTGCACATGTGTGCCCACTGGCTTGGAAATGTTTCCGTAGGGAGATGGAACGAGCTGAGATACAGTTGGAGCAAACAAAGGTCCTTTGTTGGCCCTGGGAAGATGACAGAGGGATTGCTTTTTGTTATCTAAAGCTCCTTGTTCCTTCCAATACATCTCTCCAAGTGAGAAGGAATTGTGGAGGCAGTAGGAGCTTTCTGAGATGGAAGTTGCTGATCTTCCTTCTTCTTGTCCTGCATTTCTGGTCACTTTTGTCAGAAGCTACCAATGCAGGTTGTGCCCTCACTGGCTTGGTTCACAGGAAGAAACTGTCAGATGGGCAAGTCTTCATTCTTCATGCTCAGCTTCTCCTTATGGGGAAAGCAGTGTGTGTGTGGGGAGTCAAAATGGGAGTATCTATAAACTCCCTCTGTCTAGGCATTTGTATTAGACTGAGTGAGTATTCAAAGGAAGAAGGGCATTGTGCGGCCTGAAGTCCCTACAATTCATGAGTAAAATGGAGAACAGCATGAACAGACAGGGTCTTGTACCATTCTCACTGCATCCTCTTCATGAAAAGAGCGCTGGCTGCAAGAGCTGCTCCTGCAGGCAGCTATATACCACTCCCTCTGAGAACTTGGGATCTATTGAGATCCCTGCCAGGGAGACGGGAAATATCCATCTGCTCTTAGCTGACCAAGGATGAGAGTCAAGTTTCGTGGTAACTCAGCATTGACATAGCCAAGGAGTCAGGAGTAACAGCGTTTCCTCAGATTCTTACTATGTATTTTGAATGTGGAGAGAAGGTAGATGAGAACCACTTTTGTTGCAAAAAAAAAATCCTGTGAGCAAATGGGACCTAAAAAGTCTGCCGTTTATGCAGCTAACGGGGGCACGGGGGGGTCAGTTCTGCACACACAAACTCCCCCCCCCACTTCTCACTTATTGATGGCTTCCGATTTCTTTCTGCTTGTTTCTGTTTCTTCTGTTTGTTTGTGGCTTCCCCTCCTTCCTCCCTGCCACCTACTAGTCCGTTTCTGCAGCTCTGTTAACGTTTAACAAATTTCCCTCCAGTTCCTATGTTTCTTTTGGCTGTAGCTCAAGGCAAACTCCCCAGATCCAAAACTAATTTAGGGCTCTGAGCAACAGTAGCATTTAAATGTTGGCTTTGTGCCATCATGCGGGCAGCCTCTTCACTGGGAAGAAATCTAATTCCAGTGTTTATTAGATCAACAGTGGCCTCAGGGCTGGACTTCCTTTAATCTTGGCCTTTTAATAATTGTAAGGCTAATGCAGGAACTTGGGACCCCCAGGAGGGGATCAGGAGCCTGGCTCCGACCTTTTTTTTTTTTTGGGAAGCAGGACTTGAATCCGACTTAATTTGGGTCAGGGAGCGTAGAGGAGCAGACTGGTGAAGTGGAGCAGGAGGTGTTATTTTGACTTCCCAAGCAGTTTGTGTAAATCCTTCCACATTTGTGCAACAGTGACTTTGATTTCCTGCGAGTTTGTTTTAACGAGCTCTCTGGGGTAAGGACCTAGGTAGGGCAGGGCAAACTGTGCCCTGGTTAAGAAGTGGACTGGGACCGGGTAGGATCTGTGTTAATTTCTGGGTTTGGCCACAAGCTCTTTGGGAAGTCACTTAGGGCTCAGGTTTCCAAGCATGAAGAGTGCCTGCAGTGGGAGGTATGAGTACTTCCTAATACCGAGAGTCAGGTCTAAATCTCTTTGGCCAGATGTGTAATGACAGTTAAATGTCTCATTTTCCACTGATTTTTAAATGACTTGGGTACCCAAATACCCACAGACCTGTGCTGTTGGACTTAATTTTCTCCTTCTGAATTGAAGATAATACTTCCCAGCTTTTAAGTGGTGCTGTAGTTGTTCATCAGTAGAAAAAGGCACTCAGTTGTAGCAGAGGCCACACACATACCTACAAAAATGTGGTTCCATAATTAGGCTGGTTTGCCTTTTTGTGCGTCTTCGTTCCCCTGCCTCAGTGCTGTTGCTGTTACTTCACTGAAGGTGAAACCCAGTGTGAACGACACAAAATTTGCTATAAAGCATCCTCGAGTGCCTTTCACTCTTGGGGTTAGTATTTCGGGAGTGTGAGTATGAATGAAGTGTGGAGCTTGTGGCTTTGTAGAGGCAGCACCTGAGACTTCCGGTTGAAGCAGTGGAAGAGTTTTGTGACCACTTTCGAAGTGTTGCAAAGGAGTCTGAAGTCCAGGCCCTGAGAGAGGTGTAGGTCAGTGCTTCATTAGCTGCCTAGAAAGCAAACAAATGCGGGTGGGCTGAATAGGGGCTGATGCACAGTGTAGCTACCCTGCAGTAACCCCAACACTGACGTTCTTGTTTTTCTTGTTGGCAGTTCTGTTGGAAAGAACTTGCCCCATCTGAGCCCATAAAACGTTTGCCTCAAGCTTCTGTTTTTGAGTGCACGTGTGTGTATATGTGTGTGTGTGTATGTATATATTTAAAAAAAAAAAGTTACTGGTAAAGGTTTCTTTTTTACTTTTAAGTTAATCCCATTCTCTGGTAGGCAGCACATTTGCTGTGATGTCTCTGTGGTTGTGTGGTACCTCTCTCTTTGCCAGGCCCAACCCTGTTCTTCCAGCTCAGTCTGGCCAGTTAATAATTGCCCCTTTGCTGCTCATCCTCTGAGGGCAACATAATATCATGTGTGGGGTTATTTTTTAGAAAACGACGTACAGAACAACTCTCTTTGTCCCAAGATAGCTCCATTTATCTTGCGGTTTGTGCTTTTGAAGTCCTCCTGCCTGTGGGATTGCAAAAACGAGCTTCTGCCTCCTTATTGCCACAAAACCACGCTGTGTATCCTATGCCTTCCCTGGAGAACTCCTCTGCTAAGCAGAGCTGTTGTGGTTGGCTTCCCAGTCTCTTGTGTGGCAGAGAGCTGGAAAGCTACAAAGCTCAGATGCTCCACCACTAACATGATGGCCTCTTTATAGAAGGCCAAAATAAACTCCTTAAAATGACCCTGTAAGAGAACAGTCTCTGTCTTGTCCAGGAACCTGGCCTTTTCTGTATTGTGCCATAATGATGGGAAGAATCTGACTGCAGCCCACAAAAGCCAGAATGGGCTTTTTTGGAGGCAGAACTCATCTCTTTGCACTGTGTGCTTGGGCAACTGCAGTCTGCTAGAACTTTGAAAAGGAGGACTTTACAACGCTTGCATTTTTATCTCCTGAAGTGTATGAATATCCATGTTGATGTGTTCTGTGACTGATCCAGACAGGGGAACTTGGCTTTTGTCCTGAATAAGTTAAATGAACAAAAGAATGTTCTGGGTTCTAGTTCTGGAGGAAAGTTGGGTATATGTTCCATAAAGGCAGAATATCCTCACAGCTGGTCCAGTGCCTGGAGCATCTGAAAGATGAAAGAGGCTGGCTGATAATTTCCTGTGGGACAAACTTAGTTGGCATATTTCAGAGAGCCCATGCAGGGTGAAGCCTTGAAGGCCAGTTCATAAGTGGCTTCTGAATGTGTGTGAGCAAGGTTATGGGTGCTTTGTAAAACCAGAGAGCACTGGAAAAGCACTGATGCAGTAATTAACAACGATCATAAGTGGTGTGGGAGAGGAAGCTAAAAGCTCAATAAGCTTCTGAATCTAAAGAGGAAAGCCAATTTCTTAGAGAATATGTGGTGAGGAGGTGGCTGGATAGGATCTTCTGTGTCCTGAATTTTCCTAATTATGTTTACCAGGCTTTAATCCTTACAACCCAGATCAAAAAGTACCACTTTTGGTTTTTCTTGGTTCCCTAAAGCCTTTGAGCACTACTCCTCAAGCAAAGATGGCAGTAGCGCTTCCTTCTCTTAGCTGTCCTCTTTGACCACTGCATTTTCCTAGCCCTCCTTCCCCCACCCCCAAGACAGCTTAGCTTCTTGTGAAACTGAAGTTAAACAGGTGCAGTTTGCAGATGTTATTTGACATGAATGTTAGTTTTCCCCAATGCTGTGACCTGTAACTGGTTCTTAAGTAGCATCTGCTAGAGTTGGAGGCCATTACTGTTCAAGAGTATATGCAGACAGGAGGATGTATAGCTATCCTATAGGAAACTGAAAACCGAGTGGGTTTTTGTTTGCTTGTTTTTAGATTGAGTCAGGTTGAGTTAGTCCATGCACAGTGAGATGATGGCTATGTCTTTCTCAGCTGCCAAGCAAGGGATTCAGTGAAATCCTAAAGACACTCACAGCTTGGAAGACGACACGACAGGAATGGGAGCAGAAACAGAGTGAGTGTTGGGAAAGTACTGAAAGTTTGTTTGTCTTAAAAGTTAATACTTGGGTTACTTAAATTAAGGGGAGTGAAGTGGAAGAGGGAGGAACGGGTGCAAACTAAACCTTTGTTTTCTCATGTTGCTGTTATGAATGACAGTTGCCAAGCTGTTTCTCGTTAGGTGTTGTAGGCTGTTTGCATTCATCTCCATTCACTGAAGGGGGAAGGCTGCAAAGCTTCAGAATATCGGAATTAGCTCTGAAGTTCTGATTCTTCCAGGTTGTTTCCCAGAAGTGACAGAGCATAACCTTGCTGTGACTGTAGTAAACCTTGGGTGCTCCTGTAGCTGAGGTAACGTAAGGGTCACTGCCGGACAATTGCTTCAAGTATTTCCTCTGCTGCTTTAGCTGACTTTTGCAGGTGGATTGCAGCTCTGTGCTTTTGTAATCTACTGCCACCAACACCCAAGTTAGCTAGTTGAAAGCTAACTGGAGTAGATCTACGGGACACTTAAGGGACAGCAGCGATTGAAGCAAACCTTTCGCAAAACACTGCCTGTAGCAGCAAGAGTAGGAGTCTGTTCCTAGGGTCTTGATGAGAGTCTGCTTTGCCCAGGTTCTTC
>NW_010224415.1:8326-18488 GCF_000690775.1 Eurypyga helias
TTAAAAGGTGGATATGGTTTTCATAATTGCCCCAAGTTTATACATCAACTGCCATCACAGAAATATTCTCAAAGAATCAAAGCTGCTTAGGTTTTTTCTTTCGGACCACTGCTTGTATTGTTTAACAAATGCCAATCGTGTTCTTACACCTCTGTGCCTCTTTCCAAAAAAGTTTCCTCCTTTTAGTTTATTTGCAGAAGAGAAGGATGAGAGAAATCCGTCTCTGTGAAGTGATGGAAAAGTTAAAGAAAAGTTTGTGGAAGTTAAAATACCAATGGTTTCTGTCCCGTAAGTGGGAAAACAAACTCAGGTGTCTAGTCCTGATCAGTGTTTGTAGGTTATCTCCATGAACTTTGATATAGTAGAAGGAGCTCAGTGAGCTTTCTTCTCAATAACTGTCATGCTAGTGAAACTCTTTGGTGACTAAAGTAGGTGAAATACATCAGTACCTTTTTCCTATGGGTTATCTCTTAAATCAGCAGGTTGCTTCTTTAGTTGGTACTTTGGCAATTGTCTGGTATTGTGAAGGTAACATTTCTGCTAGTAACACTTCTGCTGTTATGCCCTTATTTTCTAAATTAGAGTGTCTACTGTACTGTATGATTCATGATAAATGAGCAGTAAATTGTTCATAACCCTTATGGGACAGGAAAGGACAGAGGTTATTAGTGTGTGGTTAAAAAAAAAACAAAAACCAAACCAACAAAACCCAACCAAAAACAGTGAAAGAAATGGAAAGCTATGTGTCTCATGCTGCTGAGGTGACTAATTCTTGCAAAGCATGACGTAGGCTTAAGGTAGTATTTTAAAGTGTTTGTCTAGCGTGTGTGTATTCTGAAAGGGTTTGAGTCACGTAGTTGTGCCTGCCAGGCCCTGGTGGTCTGGCTAAACATTCCCGCACTGTTCTAGAGCAGATGATGATATGAATGATGTTATGAGGCAGCAACCTTTTGTTATTCTGTCCATTTCTGAGTGGTATTTCATTTCTGCTTAATGTGATTGAATGGAATGGTCCTGCATGACATGTAATATAGTGCTGCGGGTGAGCACTTTATATCTCTTCCTTGGATTCTTCATTGTAGTTCCCTGTTGACGTACAGTTGCCCAGGAGCTTGCAGCTACGTAAGGAAATGCTGCTTCAGGCTAAAATCAGCAAAGCGTGCTTCTTGGTGGCATCCTTCAGGTATCGCTATGCATTTCATAATACAATATGGATGAAATGCTCTCTGCTGGAGAGAGAAAATCTACGGATAATGAAATATCGAGGCTGAAGGGATGCTTTTAAGAGTAACAGGAAGGTGATTTTGCAAGGTGGGAAGCATAATGCTCTTGCTTCTTGGAATCCAGGTTTATATGTAGGAAAAATGAGTTAGTTCACAGAAAAAGTGTAGATACTTGAGTTAAAAGGATTTAGGAGGCTGAATCTCTCCTAGTAAGGGCACTGGAGATGAGAAGCAGAATGGCAGAGATGTTATACTGCAGCTCATGACTTTATCTGGTCTTTGTTTTACCAAGAACCTGTGAAGGTGAAAGGAGATTCTTCCACTAATGTTTTTGAACACACTCGTAGGGAAATGGGAGAACCATTGTCTTGAATTATGGTGTTTTGAAAAGCTTAAAGCCCTTTCTAAAACGTGTCTATTTGTATTGACATTGGACATGACACCTGAAGCTGGCTGATTAAAGGCTGATACGGTGCTTGGTTTCTTGAATGGCAGCAGAGATTGGCAGGCATGCAGAGCTACAAAACAAAACCTACGTTTCTGACTCCTCTGTCAGCTGGAAATGTTTGAGGGAACCTTGTAGTTAGGGAAAGTGGGACGTTTGCCATTTAATTGGAAGTAAATATGCAAAAAGCATCACAGTATGGTCACATTTCACCCAAAAGGTCTGGAAACCCGAGTCGAGATGCTTTACCAGGCTCTTACAGAGTAGTTCTGGTATTACCATGGAATAGCTGCATCGGAATCTGCAGAGAAGGCCCGAGGGAAGAGTCACCCCGATAAGCTTTCTCCTGTCTGACCTTGCCTGATAGAATTCCTCAATCACTTGAAAATTGTTGTTGCCTACCTGATACTTCTTGCCTGCCTTTGGATGGGGACTTGGGGCTGAGATTTTGATGTGATTGACATGATTTGGTGGTCAAAAGGTTCCTTTTTCTGTACTGGGAATTCCTGGGTTGTCCACCATGAGCTATTTCCATAGGTAACTGGGGGGGTTGCTCAGGAAATGGGGGATAATAAAAGTCCTCTTTGGAACAAAAAAAAAAAAGAAAAAAAGGCACAGAATTGATGGTTGTTGCCTCTTGTGTGATTTCAAGAACCAAATAATCAGCAGGGGGGGAAAAAAACAAATGCCGTGTTGGTTCAGGCTTCAAACAGAATCTGTCTGAAGTCTTGAGGGAGCAGTGTGCCATAACACACCTTTGATAAACATTTTGTTGCTGTGGTTAGAATATGTTGTTTAGTTTCCCCATGTCAGTCTCCCCGTGGAACTCCATCTTATACTCCAGTTCTGCACAGAGAAATTTCTTCTTCCATGATGACACTTATGCATATTTAGCCTAAGGTAGTTTTTTGGCTGCTATATTGTGTCATGACATGAACCAATGGCTAGCTTGTCTTTTATTACTGCTCCATGATTTCTCCAGGCATTGCTGCATCCCAGATTTCTCTGTTCATTTCAGAATCTGTTTCAAATTATTTTCCACCAGATGCACTAGCTTTAAAAATAAATATTTTTTTTAAAAGATTGAATCTTAATTTCCTGCCCATAATTCTAATCTTCTAAGGACCCTTCTATATTATTTCTTTTTACTCTGTGGTGTTTGTAGAAGAGTATTTCTTATTTTGGTATCATTTGCAGGCTTCTTTAACATGATACTTATTCCCTCTTCCAGGTCGTTAAAGAAGTTATCTAATGCGACTAAATCTAATGCTGATCCCTATGATACCTACTAGCTGTCTCTACACCCTGCAGCTTGACTTGCTGCTGTTTCTCATGATCTTTTATTTGTGGTACTTCAGCTAATTTTTTGATCTCTGTGGGCTGGTAGCCAAGTCAATTTGAGTTAGTTTTTGAGTAGTATTTCATGGCAATAATATTGTCCCTTCAGTGGCACCTTCTGTTCAAAGACTCTGGATATATAGAAACACATGTTAAACCTTAATAGACTGTGGTGACACAATAGCAGTATCCCCACTTCTAGAGGAGAAGTAATTTGGTCCAGTGTCACAGAAGGTAGAGCTAAGATGAGTATCCAGAGTCCTCAGGTATAGTGACATTGTTTATTGCACCATGTTCATCTAACTTGAAGGATTTGGGAGAAGGACCTGTAACAGTTGCTTGAGTCTTTTAATGTTCAAATCAAATCCTTCTTCAGTATTTCTTTTTCAATGGTTGTTTCTATAAATGCTTTCCTATTCCCTGGGTGCAGGGTGAGGTTTTCAGTGGCGTTGGTTGTCTTTACCTCTGTGGGATCAGAATTGGGCCTCAGACTCAA
Source organism: Eurypyga helias (assembly GCF_000690775.1). Taxonomy (NCBI): domain Eukaryota; kingdom Metazoa; phylum Chordata; class Aves; order Eurypygiformes; family Eurypygidae; genus Eurypyga; species Eurypyga helias. The sequence goes on from NW_010224415.1 coordinate 11,829, forward strand.
ACACGTTTTTAAAGGCCTCGTATCTCTTGATCCATGCAGTATTTCTGAAAATATGGCTTCTGTTCCCATCTTCCTCTACCTTATGCATACACCCATCGCACCAAACACTAAAGCAGTTTGCACTTTGTTGCACCCGTTGTTTTCTTTAGGTCCTAATTTGTGGATGCCCTGTGGAATTTCTCTTCCTTAGGTTTCTTATTCCTTCTGGTTATATCAAGTGTAACATTTTTAAGGTCTAACCCGCATAGTTATACAGTTTGAGTACTGAAGGGCCATTGTGCTTGATAGTGTGCCTCTCTGTAGAACTTAGTTCAGCCATGTGTTTGAGAGCCAGCTGGTTCAGGACTGAGGTATCCCTGTTTGCAAATAGAGAGGGGAACCTCTGGGCCTGAGAGACTTTAATTGTCACTTGGAAACTGCCAAAGTAGACACAATTACAAAAAAGCTGTAACATCTTCAACCTCTCTTCTCTGATTGGTGTGGGTTTATTTATTTATTTATTTTTAAATTATTATTATTCCTCAAGCAAACTGAAATAGTTCTGTTTAAAGCTTTCAGAACTTTTGGGTTGCTTTTCATAGTGAGGTTAATTTTACTCTAGGCAGGCATCAAATACTTGAAGGCCATGTGGGTACCCAGTCAGAACTGCTTCAGATACTTCCATTATGGGAGTAAAAAAAAAGAAAAAACCCTCTTGGCTTTTATCAGTGCGTGGTGCCCCTTCTGACATCAGACTGTTGTGCTGTAATGTTGCCTTTGCTGTGTGTGCCAGCAGAGATCTGGGCTTAAACAATGGTCAGCAAATCCCTCTTCTAAAGCTGGATTAACTGTACTTTCCTTCAGTGGAAACGGCTGTTTGGGTAAGAGGGAGGAGTCCAAAATTTTAATTTTCCTTCAAGATAGGCAGGCGAAGAAAGCTGAGCTGCTTTGCTATAGAAACACTCAGGGAAGTGGCGGATAAAGAAGGAAAATGTATCAGCTGAACTATGTTCAAGGCCATCTGAAATGTCCAAGGTCTGCCATCATCAAGGTGTGAATGTGATGGGAATGCAAAAGTGAACCTGGGCTGGAAGTGGAGAAAGAGAGAAAATGGTATCTGTCACAGGCCTTCTAACAACAGGTGTGCAAGCTGTTAGAGAGGCTATTCAGGGCTGTGCTACAGAATTCAGTAATGTTAATCCCAAATAATCAGATGCTCATGAGTCCTTGAAATATCTATTGAAGCCAGGGCAGAACACTCTGATGCTTAATCCAGACTTGTCCAAAAATTCTTCTGGTGATAACCTTCCGCACTTCTCTGGGGAAAAACATCACAGCCTTATGCCCATCGCTGTTCGACTTCTTCTCTTATTTTCCCTTTAATTTCATTATTCATATTCCAACTCTTCTACACAGTCCTGGATTTTTATCTCTTTATCACCATAACTGTCAAATACTTGTACTGTATTTTCACACTCGATATCCACTTATTTCTGCCCACCATCCTCCCTCTTAAAAAAAAAAAAAAAGTGCTGTCATTTCTGCACATGATTATTGACCTCTGCTTTTCAGCCAGAATTGACATAACTGTTTTGCCACCTTTAGACATAAAATTACAAAGATCCTAACTATCTTTTTAAGAGTGTGAGAGGGGAATAAAACCCCACCCTCCCTCAGGACACGTTTCATTTCTCAGATAAACATGAAGATGGCGATAGTATTCAGAAGGAATCTAAGAACTGCGCATATCATGCTAAGTTTAAGGTGATGGCAGATGTTAAGTATGAGGCCTGTGTTTAGACTGACTTCCTGTTTTTAAAATCTGGAGGCTGTTTGTGTAATACTTTGCTATGAAAACTGTTTGCTTACTGAATCCTGCTGCTGCTGCATCTGGAGGGAACCAAACTACGGGCAGTGAGGATGGTTTCTGGTTTTGATTGCTTGTAGACGACGTGGTCAAGTGAGAGAGCAGAAAACTTTTGTGGTGGTAACACTGAGCTATCAAGAGAGACCATGACAGTTGAGTGATGTCAGCTCAGCACCTGGCAATGCCGCTGTTCAGCTTCTGCATATATTGCATTGTTAAAATGTGTTGGGGTTTTACCTCCTGCATAAGTGAAATGATTTTGAAAACAGAGGGTTGGTAAAACGTCCAAGCTTGCAGTGTGATGAAAAGTTTTGGGAAGAACGTTTGTCAGGGCTAAGCCCAGAGGTACCCCCCATTGATCCTGCTCCAGAAGAATGTGCATTAGTGTAAGTAGATACGTCTGCTTTGATTATTGGTCCAGTTGCCTGAATGGCAAGTGCTGACTTCCGTTCTGTTCCTGGACCCCTGACTAACTGAGACTGAAACGTGACAATGGAGGTTTATGTTCCACCCTAATGCACGCTTGGTTAGTCTTCTGTCTCATACTCCCTATGTTTAATGAGAGCTTGAAGTTAAATCTTCCACTGAGGCTTCTCATGCCAAATGCACTACTTCTGCTTGTCTTTGAGGGAGTTGGAGAAAACATGCTCCTCAGAGTTTTCCTTCCTTGCCCTCTACTGTTACAGGTAGAGTTACAGGGTAATGTCACTGGAGCTGTGAGCACTGAGAAATATACATGGGACACCCAGGGTGAAATACTATCCACATTGAAATCATTGAGAAAATTCATGCTGTCTGCAGTGGGTCCTGGGTTTCATTCAATCTGTTCTCTTTACTGGATAAAGACTATTCATCCAAGATTGGTTTTTCTGATACTGTTTATAGGTTGGAATTGGCATGCTCTCCAAACAATAATGTGTTTTACTTGTCCAAGTGTAAGACTAGGGTAAATCATGGTTTATAAAATGCATCATTATAGTGACTAAAAGGTTAGGTACCCTAAGGGTCACAAATCACAAAACATTAGACTCACAAAGGTTGTAATTTGGACTAGTTAAGCTGAGTGTGCTTACATAATAGTACTACACATACAGGCTGGTGCATACGAGAGTGTGTTGGTATCTGGGTCATAATGTATCCTTCAGCTTCCAACAATTTCTGTAGCATGGTAAAACCACAAGCCAGAGATGGTTGAACACAGCAACTTTAATGAGGTGGGAAGAACAGATTTAATATGTGTGTGTGTGTATATATATATATAATGTGATATTAATAGCAACTTTTGAAGATAGCTGTGTATTTGACAATACAGCTGATAAAGTTGCAGTTTGCAGATTGGGACAGCTGCACTAATTCTTTCTCTCCTGTTGCAGAACTCTACCTCCATGCTGGTGTTGAGGAGCTAAAATATCTTCCTTTATTTTTTTCCCTCAACTCTGATTTGTGCTTATGCAGAAATAAATTATTAAACATATTTCCCCAGCTTAAGAATTGGTTGCCTTGATGTTTGATCCTTTCCAGTTGGCAAAGCTACCCTAAGACATGGTGGAGCCTGGACAAGATAGAGCCAGTCACTAATACTTTTGTATTTGTCTTTTTCTAGGGATAATGAGGATGATGACTAGCTTGGTGTAGTCCAACAGGAAGGGGTATTAGAGCTTAAAGTAGCTGGGATAAGTGCTCTGGAGTACTGTTGAGGATAATGGCAGAAAAATTGCTTTGGAAAAGGTGATTTAAACAGCAGCAACCTTGGATACAATATACTACTAGTTCTGCCTTTCTAAGTAGTGGTAGGCAACAGCAGAAGGTGGGTTGTCCTGAATACACTGTGCTGCTGGTTTGAAAGAACCTGTTTGATTTTTGGGAGGTTTGCGGTTCTTCTGGGTGTCCCTGTGTTTATTTCTAACAGTTGGGTATGTTGCATAGGTGATGCATTGCTTTTTCTTAGGGATGTTTGTGCTGCTTTTTGCCTTCTGACTCTACATCACCCACTTGCTGTCTTTTTGAGACACCCTTTGCCATGACCATACTTGTCCTTTGAGCACCTGATCACTCTGCTCCCTTTCATTTGCCTTTCCTTCTTTCTATTCCTTATTCACCTGATGTTATTCCTGCCTCTAGCTATACCCTAGCATCTAGAGTAATACCTTGAGATGTACAATTTCTACTAAACCATTGAAAGACAACTTCTAGCAGAGATGGGGGAAAGAACAACAAGCTTATTGCACCCACGGCAGTCTGTGAATGTAGATACTGCAACCAATCTGTGGGTGTGCTTGGAAAATAGTTTGGAGTGAGGCCTTGCAGCCTGCAGCGTAGCAGCTGGGAACGGGCAGCAGGGGCTGGTGCAAACCTCCTCAGCCAGCTTTGTTCCAGAAGAAACTTACCATGGAGTAGTTCTCCAAGAGAGAAGTGCATCCCTCAGTGGATGTCTTCCCTGGAGGGAATCATCCTGTTGAGAGAGTTTGCAGAATAGTTATATAGAATTCTACAGATACTGTTTTTCTCAATTAGAATGGAAAAAACAAGGAAAATCTGAGGCCTTTTTTTTTTTTTTTTTTCTTAGATTGCTACATCTTGTATTCCGTCACAGATACACCAGATGTTACAAGTGAGGTCAAAACTCTGCAGATAGTTCAGGAGGTATATAATGCCCCGTTTGGGCAGGTATCCCTCTGTATTACTTTCCTTATGATTTGTTGTTTAATCTGAGAGCTTTAGGTTGGTTCGAATGGCAGAAAGAAGAAACCATGCAAAAAAGAATCCAATCACAGACTAGCCTGAGGGGGTTGTTGATTGATAGAATAATCATTTGCTTAACAATGATATTGATTATGTTGACCGTCTAGAGAACACTGGACAGAAATTCAAGCGTGACCTTTTCCTTTTTGAGAAGTGAGCTATAGCCTATTCTCTCTCAAAGCAGAGATTTCCTAACAGAATGTGTGGGATAACATAATAAATAGTTGCATTGGAAGAGGGGTTAGAGTCAGAGTTGTGCAGGGTATTTTTCTGTAGCTGGGAGAGGGGAGAAAAGGGTTGGGAGCTCCTTAAGCTAACTTTAAGGCTGGAAAAAAATGTTCTTATCAGATTATATATTGACATGTGGACTTCATTTTCTTTTGGTCGGTTTGTAGAGTTGAAAATCCTCTTGTTTTTGTAAATGTCAGCTATGCGCAGGATACTGTCACAGTTTAATTTCTACAGATAAATAAGAAAGGATGTATTGTTTTTCCATTCCCTGTCATCTGAAATGTCTAAATCGGTGACATGTAAAACGTTTGCATCTAGAAAGTTCAGGGTCTGGAGAAGACCCCAGGTAACTCTCTGATGTAGAATCTTTGCTATCCCTTCTGTTGTGGTATCAGAAGTAAGGGGAGCAGCAGCAGCCTGTACTCTAGGAGAAGACTGAGTTTGTAAAATGAAAAGGGTGTTCTGGTGTCCTGGGGTTCCTTCAAATTGATCGTGACTCGTGCTGAGTTATTATCCGGTTAACTGATGCCCAAATCTGGTTTTGGCAGGGTGCTATTTGCTGGTGCCTTCAGATAGCCCCATTCCAGGAAGCAGTACATAGTACTTGATCTCCTATTTCAACAGCGCAAGGGGGGTGAATGTTTTCCTTAACAGTAGGGTGTGTGTTCATCCATGTATTGTGTGCACAGAGAAAAATTGTGATGTCACTTTACGTTTAATGCATTTTACCCTAAAATAGGCAGACCTCTTCACAACATCTCTGTTGCATTACAGGTGTAACGAGTAGCACCGAATGCTCCTGCGGACGCAATCATTTTACGTGTGCCGTCAGTGCTTTTGGTGAATGCACCTGCATCCCCGCTCAGTGGCAGTGTGATGGAGACAATGACTGTGGGGACCACAGCGATGAAGATGGCTGCAGTAAGAATACCATTCTTAACTTGTGTTTGTGAAAACCGCATGTCTTAACTTTTTTTTTCTCTGTAGATGCTTCTCTGTCTTACAGGCATGTCCTAGTTTTTGTATGATAAATATTTAAGACTGTAGATGACATACTTGTGACCGACTCCTGTATTTTAACAGAGCCAGTGTCCACTGTCATGAAGCACAGTGAAAGCCCAAGTCTGCCTTTTACACCTGGTTGTAGGTGTGTGTTGGATATGAATGTTTTAAGGAGAAAGGAGGGATAGAGAGAAGTACCACTTCTTTTTCCCCACACTTGCAAAAATCTGAACTAAATTACATGGTTTTGCTATAAAGACTGATGGAAAATAAATAAGCAGTGTGAAGAAGTGTAATCAGGTGTCTTTCCACTTAAGTAACACTCTGGTTTTTATCCTGGCTGCCCTATGAAGGGAGGAGAAAGTGAGGATGGTAATCATTGGTCTTGGAATCTGCCGAGAGAAGTAACCTTGCAGCTACTGTGTATCTGCATACTGTCAGCTTCTGTGTAGCTGAGCCTGGCTAGGTGAGAACTCACAGGAAGTGTCACTCTTACTGGGTTTAGCACGATACAGATAAATTGAAAGAGAGAGCCCCTTTCCCTGGGGCCTGAAGTAGGCTGCTTTCTTCCCTTCTCTCTTTGGATTCCAGAGACCTTGATAGAATTGAAGGGTAGAAAAAAGGGCCAAATTTAATGGAAATACTTTCCTGAAAGTTTCCTTGAAGCTGAAGATTTGAGGCTCCTGTCAATGGACATGACTGAGGAATTTTATCTTCCTCTGTTTGGATGTTTCTCTAGCCTTTCCTGCTTTACACTGTTGACTGCTGCATCTTTGAAATATTATTTTGGAGAATCTCTTCTTCCTAGAAGAGATTTCATTTTTTTTGATGAAAAACTG
>NW_010224416.1:0-277 GCF_000690775.1 Eurypyga helias
TCAAGGGTCAGCTCTGCTCCCCAGGGTGGCTTTGAACACCGGTTGTGCCACATAAGCGTAGGCATCTTCGTTTTGTACTGAAACTCACCTCTAACGCGTTGGTTCTCAGAGGCACTATCGAAACAGAAAACCAAAAAAACCCCCAGCCAAACAAAAAAACCCCAAAAACTTTGACCTTCACAGATATTCTTCTTTCCTATTAGTGAAAACACGGAATAAAAGAACTAAATCTGGTTCGCAGCGCACAGCTCGACCCCATCAGCAGAAAGACTTCACA
>NW_010224416.1:512-736 GCF_000690775.1 Eurypyga helias
CCCCCACTGGTCATGCCACAAACAGCACAAACCCCCTGCACGCCGGCATCGTCCTTCCTTACCCACTGCTCTGTTCTTATCCTTCAACCCTAAGGTTTGGGTCCAATTAAAAGCAAAAGTTGCATTCTTCAGAACTAAAGCAGGCTCTTAGCACACAGAATCCCAGAGCGGTTTGGGAGGAAAGGGACCACGAAGCACTCCCCGTCCCAACCCCTGCCATGGGA
>NW_010224417.1:0-15220 GCF_000690775.1 Eurypyga helias
CCCTGCTCCAGTCCTCCGCCCCCACCCCCTTCTGTTGCTGCTTTAAAGAGCCGTGCTTATAGGGATTTTGCAGCTCTCCGTGTGTTATTAGAAAACGTGTGGCTGGGACGGTTAAAATGGGAGTGCTACTGTATGCAAGAGCAATGTTCACTGTAAGCAATCCAAGGAAATCCTGCCAAGGCAGTATATGAACAGCAGCCAAACAAAACACAGGCGCCTTTCCAGTGAAAACCAGCACACTTCTGCAAATAGAGGAAAAATTGACTTTCTGATTTGGAGTGTTTGTACAACTAAGAAGAATTACTACAGTGATTGTTCTAAAAATATTTTTCAGCAGCACATTCTCAAAGGGTTTGGGATGCTTAGCGTTGTTTAATTATGCTTCGCTTAGGTGATCAATCTGGATTGTATAGAAATAAAATAGGAAGTTTTTAAGACCTTCTTCTAAGCCAACATTGGCATTATTTTCTGCAGTGTTATAGTGACATAAACCACCACCTATTTAAGGAGCAAAAAGTGTATTTTTATCTTTGCACTTCAGGAAATATGGTTGGAGATTCATCTTTTGCAACTTCGTAGTCATAGATTGCAATTTAGCTGCTTAATCTAGAGCAACCCTCAAGATCCCAGCTTGTGTAACCGATGGGTTTTATTTTTCATCTGAATTATTTTATACCTTCCTCGCCCCTCCATATTTAGCCTTTTAAATCTTCTGCTCGTTTTGCTTCTTTGTTCACCCAGCCTGGAATTTTCCTTTACAGGACTTTAGAACCCTATAGGAACCCTTTAGTTTAAGATGTGTCTGTAGACATTCTGGCATTCAGAAAATTTCCATAATGATGGAAATTGAATGGAATTCCACAAATCTGTTTATTGCCAAGAATAAATGTTTTTAAAAAATGTTTTGCTATTTTCAGCTACATTTAAAAAAAAAATCTTAATAATGGAGTTTAAGAATGCAGTCAGTTTATCTAAAGTGAGCTGCAGAAATAGAATAGATCTACAGAGAATTATTATCCTTTTTTACTTCCAAAACCCAACATAATATCAGCATAAGAAAAAGCAACAGAATTATCGAGGATTAATTTCAGTTTATGTATTTCTCCTATTTCAACTCATTTTCTTTTAACTAAAGATACAAAAGATACTTCAATAGATATGTTTCTATTTATTCCTTGAAAATATTTACAGCTGAGTTCTTTAGGCTTATAGCTGCTGTGAATTCAGTTCTTGTCTTTTAACTACACCACCACAAACCAGATTTATCCCTACACTGAAGACAGCATCTTGGGACTAACAAATCCCAGTGTGGAAGAAGACCCTCATCCAGAGCTCATTGAAGCCAGTGGAAAGACTTTGGTGGGCTTTGTATTGGGATATTAAACATTCATCTCCTCCTCTTCTTTTGAATTTAACTCTCACTTTCAGGGTGGGATTGTGTCTAAACAAATCTTAAACTTGCCCTAAATTACTAACGCTGTATGTACCATACAGGCAAAACTTCCAGTAGGGTGAAACTGTTGTATACGCTTCTCCTAAGAGAAGATTGTGTTTTTGAAGGTCTGGGTGGAACAGCTGGGGAAGGAGGAACCTCTGTCCTGTACTCAACACCCTTTCTCCTTTGTGCGTAGTGTCATATTCATAGCCAGTCTTGCAGAGAGCAGATCATCTATGTATCCATGTATACACACACATATACATGTATCTATGTATATAAAGATAAAAGAAAGCTTGGAAATGTAAGCATTTCTGCCTTGAATGTGAGGACTATGTGTTCAAATTAGGACATGGAAGTTGTGGCATATGCTGTGTCAAGGCACAGCAGCGTAGTGCTGTATCTTTAAATGTTGATGCGTAACAGTGAAACCAGGTGAGATCTGGCCCCAGGTGCTGGCTGTTGCATGCATTGCTGAACAATTTTTAAAGGACGCAGATTGGTTGGTTGGAGAAGGAAAAAGTAGGTCTTTTTCTAAATAGACCTACTTTTTTTTTTTTTTGTGAAATATGTGGTAGGTTTAATGCAATGATTAAAAAATGATCGACTTAAGCTTCATACATTCCTCTAATAGCAGCTCGGTATAATCCACTCTTGACCTGGCTCCCCTGACATGCAGCAGTAGTTGTCATAGAGCCCCAATTAACTCCAAACTTGGGGAAGATTTTGTTGAGACCATGAAACTCATTTCACTGGTACAGGGACGCTGAATTAAGGGTCCTTCACAGAATTACTCTGAAGGGAAAGCTTGGGTGCTGAAGAGGTGCTCCAGGACTGCTTCTGCTTTCCCTGTCTGCACATCAAGAGCCTACATAGCTTGAAAAACAGCCCCGCAGCCAAGTTTTTTCCTTCGTTCCTTTCAATGTAAATCCAGTTTTGAATCATTTTACCGTCAAGGCCATAGGTTCAAATTCTGTGGTCACCAGAGATGAGGCATCAAGGTAAATTTGCGGATAATTTGTGTCGTGGCCCATGTTGAAGGTGTGTGGCTCCTAAACCTAATTAGAGGTGTATGTAGTTTGTTGCAGGCAAAAACTATTGGTACACCAGGAAGGTTTTATTCGGAGACATCTGTAGGTTGGCAGCTGTGCCAGCCGTGTCTGTTCTAAGTAGCAGCAGCCATGCAGCCGGGAATAGCGGTGTTCTGGTGACAAGTGGGGAGAATATTGGTTGAATTGCACTATGAAAATATTTTCATTATTTTTATTATTACTGTTCTGCAGGCAGATTTGAGATATGTGCCTGCCTATGTCTATGTACCAGTGGACGAGGTGGGGGGGGCCCTGTTATATATGTTTTTTTTTTTTTCAATCACACCTCCTTAGCATTTTGTGCATATCAGCATTCTAGCCGAGCGATTTTGCTAATTGCACTGGAAGACCCACTTTAAATTCAGGAATACTGAAACTTTGAAACTGTAACATTTTGACTGGCGAGAATGACCAGTCTTCTTTTCTCTTTCGCAGTGAGCTAGTTGAAGGAAGCTGGCATTGTCGCAGAGTGAAAGCTCTGCAGAAGTGCCTCAGGTTTTTCATATGGAAATGTGAAATAATGGGGTGATTAAATAGAGCTGTATATTAAAGTACATCTGACATTAGAATTAGCATAATGTGCTCTAGCCCTAGGCTGAGTACTTTATTTGCCATCTGCGTCGGACCAAAATCCCCTGGGGAAGCGCTAAAATATTCTGAATAAACTCAGCCCGAGTTCTTATTGAGAGTAAAATACCATTTGTGGCACGTCGTATTGATTCGTCTTAATTGCGGTGCAGAAAAGAACATTCAGTTGCTGATGACTTTTGTACTCTGTGACAAGTCGGCTGGAGTTATTCTAACACTGCAGTTGGTTAACCTGAACAGACTGTCGTGCTCAGAGAAGGAGAAAACCTTATCTTCAGTAGCAAAAACTACAGTATCATCTCCTGGCTTTACTCCTTTCTATCTCGATGCAGCATCCTTTTTTTTTTTTTTTTTTAATATTATTCCCTGAAAACAGCAGCCAACAAACTGAAGAGGAAATGGAGCTTCATTGAATCAGTCCAAGAAAATTCGCATTCTTACCTAGTTATTCTCCCCAGTCTCCCTCCCCACACTTCCACCCCCACATCTTCTTAAAAAAAAAAAAAAATCCAGAAACATCTGACCAGCTTTCATCTAAGGGAGTGAAAATCAGTGGAACTTGTCCTTGAGGATCCATCTCCGGAACCATTAGTTCAAGAGATTTATTATGTATATTCTGTAAAAAGCTGTGGCTTCTCCTGTGCATAAGCCCACAGTCTTAGTCAGTTGTAATGGTTTGATTTTTGTCAACTCTCCACTCAAATAGGTTGCTGAATACCTTTGAAAAAGTGCTTATAACATGCATAAAAGATAAATATTTCATCTGAAGGAAAATACTTTGATGCTCCATGCAATTCTGTAACATTCATAAGGTCCAGTTTTTACCCTATAATTGCCTATCATTATACACAATTTACATATTCAAACATTCTCTACAAACCTTAGTCTAGCATGTTTTTATTACAAATTCAGATCAAGGGAATAACCTTTAACTTCAGAGACAAATGAGACAAATTTACAAGTGCATGTCTGCTGTTTTCTTGTGTTTTATAAATCCCTGCAGACCCGAACACTTTTGCTATAACGCCACTCAGAACAATATACATATATTACTACTTGTTTGTAGTGCTTCGGTAATGAGTCCCCTTTGTATTAGATAACCTATATAATTCAGCATCTAGGCCCTCCATAACGTCAATTATCTCCTCATAGCTAAATGTACATTCCATTAAAACAAGATTTACAGCCTTTATAATACTTCTTAGGATTGAACGTGGAGATTTTGTGGATTTAAAGAAGCAGAGATGGGAGTTAGCATTTGTTAAAGAAGCAATGAATTAAAACAAAAATGCTATTTCATTTACTAAGTATGAATAGGCACCTAATACCCTTAAGAAATAGTTGTAGTAAAACAGACTGAAGTACTCCTGGGGAAAAAAAAAAGGAAAATTTGTTTTCACCCTTTGGCTTTTTTTATTGTTTCCTAATTTACTCTTTATTTTTCCATTATATGACATGGACAATTTCCTTTATGTGTCCTCCTTTAAGTTCCTATTCAGATTACTGAGAATTCTTCCTTGTAAGACGAGAAAATGGCACCTTAGAAAAGTCTGTGGGGGAAAAAAAAAAATCCCAGCACTTGCCAGTTTTCAAACAAGACTACTTACAGGAAACCGATTTAAAGGGAAGCTGCTGGCATATTTCATATGTTGTAGAAAAGACTGACATTATTTCAAATGCATTTGAATACCTTATGCAAAGAAAAGGCCTAAAAGTGTCCTTGAGCAGTACAAGGGTTTTCATCAATGCTGTAAATAGGATCCTATATATGAAACCACCAGCCACGGGTAGTCCTATGGTCTTTTCATCTCACAAGTGGGTACATTCCTCTCCCCCTACCCCCCCATTACATTCCCCATTTTCACTGATAGTTTTCACTATCTTATGAAGCTGGTTTGTAAAGCATCTTCTCAGTCTGCTAGCTGATGTCTTAGGTTCAGAGAAACTAAAAGACACAAAGCTGTTTAGATGCTAAAGGTGGAGTCAATTGAAACTGTTGTATCACAAAGGGCTAATTTAAAAGTTAACTCATTCACTATTGATCTTTTAATATTGATTTTCCTGTTTGCTCCTTACTTTTCACACTTCTCCCTTTCTCTGCTTTATAAATTGCCTTTGTATTTTAGAATTTAACACCAATTAGAAGAAGGTGTTCACAGATGACAAACATGTATTTTATCTTCCATTTTAATAGTGCTTCTGGGTCAAAATCCCTGTGTTGTGAGTTCCAATTTTTGCTATGCATTTTTCTTTCTTTTTCTGCACTAAGCAAAAGCACTTCTTATGCTTCCTTAGGCTGAACATTAACTTCCAGTAAGCCACAACCTCTTTTAAGGAATGAGAAATTGGACATCCAGAAGGAAGTTGCCCAAAATGACTATTGACATTTTATACCTAAAAATATAATATTGCCATTTTGCAATGCACTAGAAATTAAACCGAGCTGTGCATTTGGCTCATTTATGTGAATCTGGCAGTACAGATCTGAGGTATGATTAAGTCTCACAGAAAATGGGACTATTGAACACAAGCTGCATCTTCAGCCAAAGGTCGCCTGTGTCCATTAAGAAGCAGGAAGCATCTGTTTGTGTTATGCATGGCTGTAGTCTGCCTGCAGTCTCCTTTTTTGTAAGTATAAATGCCAGAGAGGACATATAAAATGCTTCTGGGGAAAGTTTAATGAAAAAAAATCACAACTTGGTATATCCATATAAGCCTAGTTAAGATCCTTGTTTGTCATAACCTGGTACAGTTTATCTGGAAGAAATCGAAGTCTGCAGTGGTGGTCATCAGAGCTACTTTGAATTCATAGCCAGGTAATTCAAATTAGAGTTTGGCTAAGAGTATTATTTTAAGGTATAGGTTGATATCTCTAAGTCTTTCACGGATTCATGCTCTTTGTTCTTGGAATTATGAAAGGATTGGCTGTAGACAGCATGACAGTCCGACTTCTCAACTATGTGATTGGTAATTAATCTGATTGGTTTTCCACTTATATGATAAAATAGGTCTTTTGACAAAAAAAGATACTTATTATTACACGAATGATAAACAGACAATTTGCAGTCCTGCCTAATCAAAAAGGAACACTGCTGAAATGCACAAGTGTTTCAGAAAATAAAATAGGTTCCCAGAAGTGGGGTAGCATTTAATCTACCAAAGACAGAGTTTGGCAGTTGGCTTTAGCATAGAAAGAATAAATAGTACATTACTAATAGTAGTGTAATATTAATATATTTTAATATAAGTATCAACCAGTGCTATTGTAGATCTTTTTCAACAGGTAGAAAATGCTCTCGAGAATATTCACATTGTTAATTAAAATCAGCGCTGGGAATGAGAGGCTCTTGTGGGGTTTGTAGGTTCTCTTGGCATAAAGCTTCTTGCATAATCTCTGTAGAGAGCTTGCAGTCTCACTAGTCAAGGTAGAAACAGGATGGGGAAAACTGTAAAACATGCAGGCAGTGCGTGGGAGAAGAATATTGCATGAAGTCGTGATTTTTCTTCTGTTTGAAGATGGCACTGGAGGAGACAGACTATTCAAGAGGCAAGGTGGAAAAAGAGAACGGGGCCTAAGATGTGGAGGAACGGGAGTCTGTTACTGAGAAGTAACACTTCTCAGTTATTTTCTTCCTTTCTTCAGACACCCTTATTTTTCCATTCACCTCTTAAAAACATTTAATTTTTGTTTCCCTGTCACATTCATTCTTTTCACCAACCTCATCCTGAGCTTGCCCGTTTCCAGATGATGATAGGCTCTGTGGCCACTGGTCCTTGGGCTCTTGCACCTAACCCTTCATCTCCTCTTCTTGACTGTGATGCACTTCTGGTTGGCTGAGCTTTACAAGGCGGTTTATCTGAGCGGAGAATTGGAGGTGCTTAGGTTGTGAGACTGCAGGCGTCTTGCTAAGTCCTAAAACACCAGCTTTAGTTGCCAGTTGATACTTACTTTACAAACTGTTGGTGATAGTCCCTGTCACCCTCAGCAGAATGTGCTGCAAGACACTCTCGAGCCCTTTCTTTAGTCAAGGCAGTGTCGAGATGGATGCACTGTGTTAGCTCTGGGGATGGGTAGAGGAGCTGTGTTTGTTTTACATCCTCAGTTCATGTTGCCATCAAAACAAAATTGAAATGAAGAGAGGTATGAAGAGAAACGGCTGCTTTGGGGTTGGTGTATAAACCTAGTGACTGGCACTGGACTGGCAGTGGTGATCCTCACCCAGGCCTGGACCCTACGTCACACTTCTGTCTTTTTTGTTGAGGCTGTCAGTCCCGCTGAAATGGAGGTAGCAGCACTTCCAAACACCCCAGGAGTGCAGGGAAGGTAAAACTCTCTATTCAGTGATAAACATGCATAAGTAAATGTTCTTGCTAACTTGGATAATTTAGAGTGGTAATCTGACTTATAAAACCCTTCAGCAGAAGTACCTGTATTAGAGATGTTGTTGCTTTCCCCATCAAGCATCAGGTATGAACTGATACAGTTCACATTGCAGATCCACACACCTGGAAAGTATTTGGCCCTTGTCTAGGTGACCTGTCAAACCATGTATAGCCATATATTTTCTTCACTATGAAACATTAAATCTTTCCAGTATTTAATGCCCTTCTCTTTAATGTCAGCTGGTCTTATAAGGAGACTTGTTAAACTAGTGTTCTCATTATGGCATTTTAATTTAATAATAATTCAATTAAAGGTGTGTTTTTTATGGAGCATCCACGCTACCTTTATTGGTATTATTAGAGTAACCATCATAATAACAAGGAGTAATTATTTAAATGCTCATTAAAAATCGAGTGGTAGAGAAGAGAGTAACATTGGTGGAAAGATTGCAGGAACCTGATACGTGTCTGTTCCTGAGTGCTACAATAAAAGGTGTCCTTTCTTTAAAGCTTTCAAGTTTCTACTTTTCCTGAACTTCTAAAGGTGCAGTAAAGCAGCATTAAAATTCCTTAACATTTTTATTGCTGCTGTTGTAACTTTGTCAAGGGAACCAGAAACATTATCTGGAAAGTATTGCTAGAGGTAAAGAATGGCAGTGGTTATGTGGACCTGACTGCAGGTCCTCACCGCAGTCCTGGCAGGGGTTGTGGGTGGGTGATTAAAAAGGGGGGGAGTTTGTTCTCTGTTACAGCTAATGGAATTATTCAGGCATGCTGAGGGGAGGATTCATAAGGCACTGGATGTCACTGTAGCCCAGCAGAAAATAATGAATTCTCAACAGTTCTTATCTCACGCTGATTATTGTTTGATGGGATCCAGAATAACGGAGGATATTTTCGGGGAAATTTATCTCCAGGGCAAAGGCACTCAGTATTCAGGGTGTATAGAAAGTCATGTGCCAACTGGGCAAGGAAGATCTGCGTATCACTAAATGATCCCAGTCAGACTGCAGAGGACAGATAAGTCAGGGGATTTGGACTGCCTGGTGCAGGGGGATGAATGTTCACAGACCCAGGCTACTCTTGCTCTGAGCTGGGCAAACTGACCTGTCTTTTCTCACTGCCCCTGTAAGGGCAGAATTTGGGACTCAGGATCTGAATTTAGCTTTGTTTTGTGCTGTTCATGAATGAGAAAAAAGCTCATTATGGCCTTGACATTTTGAACGGAACATAATCTGTCATGCAGTAATGGAGGGAACACATTTTAATATTTCTGGAAAAGACCATCTTTTGTCATAATGCGCAGAAAAGGCAAGAGTGTTCAGTAAGTTCATAGTTTATAATTACCTGCTTACGGAGAAGATACCAGAGAGATTCTTAATCTACCAGATAAAAACGTAACAAGATCTAATGGTTGGCAGCTGAACTCAGCATTTTGAATTGGAAATAAGAGGTTTTTTTAAATACTGAAGAAAGTCAACCATTGCCACAGACTACTCCGATACATAGTGAATTCTCTCTCACTTGGCATTTCCAAACGAAGCTGGGAGAAGGGGGTGCTAAAAGACACGAGTGGTTCAACTGCAAGTCACTGGGCTGGATGATATCTGCATGTGAGATGCCGACTAAATCGTTTCCTATATTTTTCATGTACATGCAGGTAGGACAAAATGTTATGATCTTAAATTGCAGGAAGAAAGACTTGGATCAGGTATTTGGGGAACCTTCATGATGGTAAAGGAAGGCTGGAGTGAGGTAGACTTGGGAAGGTTGTAGTCTTTCCCTCCGAGTGGCCTTTGAAGTGGGATAAAGGAGCATCTGCCATAGATATCAGTAGATGCATAGATACGTACATCCCTTGGGTCAGGAATTGGACAAGGGCAACCCTTAAGGTTTATCCCAGTCCTCTCATTCTTTAATTTCACGGTCCGTCCTACCCTTCGAATCAATATTTCTGAACCTACCCACTTGTGTCTCAGTAGGATCCAGCCCTACAAACCTGTCGTGTCTGAACTCCAGTGGCAGTATTTGTTTGGCTTTAGTGCAAACTTGAAGCCACTATTGACTTCTCAGGGTTTGTGGCCTGGATGACTCATCTCAGTACGTACACCATATGTGACATATAATGTAAAGATAAAAAATTATACTTGACCCATCAGCCCTGAAAATCCTGCCAAGTTACAGACTGTACAGATGAATCCATGTGCAATTCATTGAACAGTATTAATGAAGTCTTGGCTTGTGCTTAACTCTAAGCAATGAATAATTTCATCACTACCCAACAGAACACTTCAGCCTAGGCTTAAGTTTCACTGATGCTGATTACTCACATGCTCAAAGTCAAGCACATGCTAAAGTGATAAAGACTGCATATGGCACAGCCTATATAGCTAGTTGTCATAAAGTGGGTATTTAGACAGACTTGAGTGCAGGTGGCAAGGGATTAAGATAGCCATATATCAAAAGTAGCCTTATAACAAAGAGTTTTATAGTGTAGGTGCACTGCATTATTAAATATAAGGATCATTCTTGAGCAATACGCGGCTGTTTCTGGGCATGTTTAAAATATTTAGCAAGTTTTTGAATATAAAAGTGTTCAGAGTGGATCTTCAAAGACTTTCTGACATTGTTCTGTTCTTAAAAGTGAGCATCTACACTGCTCAGGGCAACTTCTAGGCAAGATAACCATGAAGTGATAATATGGAAATGAACATTTTATTTTATTTTTTTTAATTTTATTTTTCTTTTTAAACGGGGAGTCTGGGGAGAATCTTTGAGGGTTGTGAAAGTTAAAATATATATACACAGGCAGACACACATGGACGCTTGTGAAGCAGTCAGGGATTGGTAGCCAGGTAGCCTGCAGTCAATTTTGCCATCGTGTCGGGGTATCCTGAGGAAGAGTGTTAAAGAGCATAAAAGCTAAACAAAATGAAAAAGGAAGAGAAGACTGTTTTATGACTGCTAGATTGTAAATCTGAGATCACTAATAGCACTAATTTGCTCTGTTTGAAAGAAAACGGAAAAGGAGGGGGGTTTACTTTCCTCACTTGAATTTTCATGGAGGTGAAGTTTTAGAGAACAAAACAAAACATCTCAGTTCCATGTAACATGTAGTAGCAAGCATCCAGCCAGCTGCCATTTTGAGGGTAATTTTTTTAATCAGCCATTTCAGTTTTAGATTGGCCTTGATCCTCAGCCCGCTCAGGAATTTTTCTCCTTAAGTATGTGCCTTGCTGAAGTAAACGTGTTGCTGTTGTCGTTGTCGTCGTCTAATACACAGCTGCTTTCTTCCTCCTGTCAGCTCTTGAGCTGAGCAAGGAGAAGGCATGCACACACAAATACTCGCACACTTTATTTTTTTTAAAGAAAAAAACCCCACAACAAAAAAGAATGCACGCTGTGACTTTAAAAAGGAAAGAATCGAACAGCTGTGGGTAATAAATCGATTAATTAGAGTGGATAAAATGAAGGTGAAGGGTGCAGAGCACTCTTTAATTTGAAGATATATGACCTTGTAAGATGCTGCACTTCATTTGCTATTAGATCACACTTCAGAAGGGGCTTTATTAAAATCTATTCTAGGGTGAGCTGAGGTAAAACATATTGTTAAAAAAAGCTTTTGACAGAGTATGTTATATACTTTAGTCTGCTTCAGTGATTTCTGTCGCTTTTTATACTACACATGTTGCCGTGCAAGAAAAGTTAAAGGTCTAGACATTTTCATCATACTTCTGTAAGAAACAGAAATTTAAATATTTGAAGTAATAATGGGAGCATTTACTGTTGCTTTGGCTGCAGAGCTGACATAAAACTCCCTAACTGCCTCAGCGCAGAGGAGATTTTTAAGGGATAATGTATCAGTTCCTTTCTGTGTTTGTATGTGGCTTTCATTAATGTCAATAGCAGTTATGGGCACTTTGTCCAAGCCCAGTACAGTTCCCAAATTTGTGTGCTTTTCCAATAGCATTTGTTGGAGGTGAATCAAAGCAACTGAGGCTGTCCCGTACGAGGCAGCGTGCGGGGCCAGGGCACCGGGGCTGTGTCAGCCAGGCAGAAACGCCTGCCTTGCAGTGCACGCTTTTTCTTGGCTCTGGAGAGCCGGCTTCGCCAAAATTGGGGTCTGAAGCCACTGTTCACAGCAATAGACCTACTAAATCAATAGGAGCGTGAGGAGTTGCACCACATTTATCACCTACCTTTGTAAATAAGTCTCAGTCTGATAGATGTTTTTTCCTTTACGCTTTTATGGATGTTCATTGGGTGATAAGATTAGATAGACTGGCAGGCTGATAGGTTGGCAGATAATCTTCTAGACTCCTTGTCTGAGGTTTTGTAGGGTTTTGTTAGCAGCTGACATTCCTGCAACAGGCAGAAGAGGGGAATTCAGTCAGCAGCACTCCTGCTTCGCAGGGTGTGTGCCTGAGCCTAATTTTTTTTTTTTTTGCTGCTATGAGTCAATCCTCTTTACCAAAGTAGTTTCAATAATGCGGTTATGTTCACCTTATAAACTCCTTCATTTTGAAGCTTAAGTAATAGGCTTTTGTGAAATGCATTCCCCCCATCTAGAAAGGGGTTGGGTAGTTCAGCTTCAGATCTGAGCTCCTGCGGAGGGGCTGGGATCGGGCTTCGTTCGGGTCGTTACGCAGACACGGCTCAGGCGGGAAGCTTGGTTCAGGCTTTGAATTTTCAGGAAGTTTAGTGTCTTCAGGTGCAGCGGGGCCATCACTGGCCAAAATACGTGCTTTCATAAACAAACAGACAAGCAAGAAATTAATTTTCGAATTTTCAAATGAGTAGCTGTTTTTTCAGGAAACCTCTCCCTCATTTAAAAAAAAAAAAAAAAACCAAAAAACCAAACCACAACAACAAAACAAATCCTGGGTCATGATTTTCAAGTTGACCCGTATTTATGAATTTATCAGAGTCCTGCAGAGGCATCGAAAAAAGGAGCCAGGGGGAGGGGTCGGAGAAAGTGCTTTTTGAAGATAGCACATAGTTTATATTGTGCCCAGGACCGGAATTTTCTAGCTAGCAAAATTATGACTGTAGTGCAGACTTGTCCACACCTGTCCTTTATGTAAAGCTGAATCAAGGTTAAAGGAATGCTTTCCACCTTTATGCAGTCGTTCAAAGAGGCTAGAAAGGCAAACAGAACAATGTTTTTGGCTCCAGTGAGAGTTTCTGCGTTGGAGGGCAGGCTCAGGCTCAGAAATTCTTGGGACCCAGTTCAAGCATGGCCCGACATTTGTTACTGTTAATTGCAACTGTGCTGTCGGCTTTGATTACCGGATGTTTCATTTGAGTGGCTTCTTGGTGTTTTGGCAAAAAGGATGTCAGAGCGGTTTATGCAAGGGTACGTTTTCCAAGCTCCTGTTGACTTGAATAGGACTTGTGCAGCTAAATACCTACGTAGTATTTTAAAAATGGAAGTGCTGGCATGACTGAAGCATGTATAAATTAGATAAAAACTCAAGGGACTGCTGCATGAAGTGTATAAAAATATAAACTGAAGGAGGGAAAATGACACTGAAGCTCCTTGCAGGTGCCTTGTAAAACCTACCACACTGCATTATCTTTGGGTTTTGTCTGTAGTCATAAATCCCTTGAAACAAATTCCTTTTTTGTGGAATAAACACGTGAAAGGATCTGGATCCTTATGTGCCATAAAGGAAGGTTTTATTTGCAAGGTAGAGGATAGAAACGCATGCAGCACCAATGCGTATGTGTGATACTTGTCATACATGTTAAGTGAATAAGTGTGGTGAGTAAATGTGCTGTTCAACAATTTATATCAGTCAATACATTCCAATTAAGTCCTTTTTTCAGAAATGCCAAGGAGGAAATGTGTTAGCAAAATAAAGTGCATGCCAACTGTATTTAAATGTTTTCCGCTGTATTATTTTTTGAGTGTTCTTTCTGTTTTTCTTTTATAGGTAAAGATGAGCCTTCAAGCTATATTTGCACAACATGCAAGCAGCCTTTTAATAGCGCTTGGTTCTTGCTTCAGCATGCCCAGAACACACATGGATTCCGCATCTACCTGGAAACAAGCCCTTCAAACAGTTCCCTTACTCCACGCATCACCATCCCTCCTCCTCTGGGACCAGAGACTGTTGCACAGTCCCCGCTGATGAATTTCCTTGGAGACAACAACCCTTTCAATCTTCTGCGGATGACAGGACCCATCTTGCGTGAACACCCTGGCTTTGGTGAGGGTCGGCTCCCAAACACGCCTCCGCTGTTCAGCCCACCGCCTCGTCATCATCTGGATCCACATCGCCTTAGTGCCGAAGAAATGGGGTTAGTTGCCCAGCATCCCAGTGCCTTTGACAGAGTTATGCGTTTAAACCCCATGGCAATTGAGTCCCCAGCGATGGATTTCTCCAGAAGACTTCGAGAGCTGGCAGGAAATAGTTCCACCCCTCCGCCAGTCTCGCCCAGTCGCACCAACCCTATGCATCGCCTGTTGAATCCTTTCCAGCCAAGTCCTAAATCACCTTTTTTGAGCACCCCACCACTGCCCCCCATGCCCCCCAGCAGCACTACGCCTCCCCAGCCTCAGGCCAAGAGCAAGTCCTGTGAATTCTGTGGGAAAACATTCAAGTTCCAGAGTAACCTTATCGTGCACCGGCGCAGTCACACCGGAGAAAAGCCCTACAAGTGTCAGCTCTGTGACCATGCTTGCTCCCAGGCCAGCAAGCTAAAACGCCACATGAAAACGCATATGCATAAAGCTGGCTCCATGACAGGCAGGTCAGACGACGGACTGTCCACCACTAGTTCCCCCGAGCCAGGCACGAGTGAGCTCACTGGAGAGGGACTGAAATCCAGTGAGGCAGATTTCAGGAACGAGAGCGATCCTTCCCTGGGCCATGACAATGAAGAAGAGGAAGAGGAGGAGGAGGAGGAAGAGGAGCTCGAAAACGAGAGCCGGCCAGAGTCGAGCTTCAGTATGGACTCAGAGCTGAGTCGTAACCGAGAAAATGGCTCCAAGTCGCTGCCGGACGAGAAATCCCTTGTCCTGGGAAAAGTCATCGAGAATGTCAGTCTAGGTGCCATCCAGCAATATAACGACATGCTAGCTGAAAAACAGAAGAGGAGTAGCTTCATGAAAAGGTCTTCTGACCAGCGAGACTTGTGTCCTCGAGACCTCTGTCAGAGAGATCCAGGCGACGAAGACTCTGTGGTAGGAGAGCTGGACCGCACTGAGGAAGGGACGGTCAACGGAAGAAACTTTGGCCCAGGTGAACCTTTCCCAAACTTGTTCCCCCGCAAGCCGACACCTATCACGAGCCCCAGTTTAAACAATTCCTCTAAAAGAATAAAGGTAGAGAAAGATTTGGACTTGCCACCAGCAACGATAATACCTTCTGAAAACGTTTACTCCCAGTGGCTGGTAGGGTACGCAGCATCGCGGCACTTCATGAAGGATCCGTTCCTTGGATTCACAGACTCCCGACAATCCCCCTTTGCGACCTCTTCCGAGCACTCGTCGGAGAACGGGAGCCTGCGTTTCTCCACCCCGCCGGGGGACATGCTGGACGGGGGACTCTCAGGGCGCAGCGGCACGGCGAGCGGAGGCAGCACCCCCCACATCAGCGGTCCCGGCCCCGGGCGACCCAGTTCGAAGGAAGGGCGCAGGAGCGATACATGTGAGTACTGTGGCAAGGTCTTTAAGAACTGCAGCAATTTGACGGTGCACCGTCGGAGCCACACTGGA
>NW_010224418.1:0-227 GCF_000690775.1 Eurypyga helias
GATGGCAGTCCCGAGGGGAGGGGGCAGGAGGGAAATTTGCCCTCTCCTCGCCTCCCAAAACCCATTTTTTGAACCCAAAGAACAAGTGGTGTCGCTTCTGCTGGCGACGGGGGAGGGAGCCGGGCCGGGGGGGAATTCGGGAAGCAGCCGCGCTCCCGGCAAACGCCGTGGATGTTGTATATGACCGTTAATGTATATTGGATTGTTTTCCCTCGGGGACGGCGGCG
>NW_010224418.1:242-788 GCF_000690775.1 Eurypyga helias
GGGTGTCGGAATCCCTCGGTTCCGGGCCTGCATGTTGCCCAAAATCCCCTTTTCCCACACCGAAACGCCGCCACTTCCCTCCCGCTTTTTCCACCACGGCAAAACCAAATCCGCGCCGGATCCACCGCTCCCCCCCTTCCCCCCGCTGGGCTGTATCCCGTTTAATTTCACCGGGGAGGAGCAGCGGGTGAGCACGACCCCCCCGGAGGGAAAACTCCCAGTGGGAGCTGGAAGATCCCGTGGGAATTCCCAGCGTTCCCCCTCCGGAGCCGGGAGGAGTCGGCTCAGCCCCTCCCCGTTTCACTGTTGCTTTGTTATTTCTTTATTTTTCCCGGTTTTTCCTCGTCTAGCTCCATAGACTTCCCGCCTTTTTTAAACTCTATAGAGTGGTGTAGAAATAAGGAATATTCATTTTTATTTGGAAATCCCAAAACTTCCGACTTTCGGAAGGAATTTTAATGGACAATTTTTTTTTTTTTTTTTATTTCCACTTTTTTGGGGCATATTCTGGGGATTCTTGTATCCGGGAATATGGGACGATGGGTT
>NW_010224418.1:991-2394 GCF_000690775.1 Eurypyga helias
TCCCCCCGTTTCACTGTTGCTTTGTTATTTCTTTATTTTTCCCGGTTTTTCCTCGTCTAGCTCCATAGACTTCCCGCCTTTTTTAAACTCTATAGAGTGGTGTAGAAATAAGGAATATTCATTTTTATTTGGAAATCCCAAAACTTCAGACTTTCGGAAGGAATTTTAATGGACAATTTTTTTTTTTTTTTTATTTCCACTTTTTTGGGGCATATTCTGGTGATTCTTGTATCCGGGAATATGGGACGATGGATTAAATTCTTCTGGAAATGAAGTTGGGGGGGAGAGCGGAGTCTCTGGATGACCCGGAATGGGACAGGGATGGGGTTCCCAGAGAGGGGAGGGTGGTTTTGGGGGAGATGGTGGTGGTTTGGGGGCTCCTTGGGAGGTTTAAAGGAAGGGGGGGCAGGAAGTGGCTGTGTCCTGGGAAAAGGGGACACTGGGATTGGGATGAGGCCTTGTTCTGGGAAAACCAGTATCAGAGTGAGGTCCTGTTATGGGAAAACGTGACAGTGGGATCGGGATGAGGCCCTGTCATGGGAAAAGGGGACAGCGGGATCAGGGTGAGGCCCCATCTGGGAATAAGGGACACTGGGATCGGGATGAGGCCCCATCCTGGAATATAGGGACACCGGGATCGGGATGAGGCCCCATCCTGGAATATAGGGACACCGGGATCGGGATGAGGCCCCATCCTGGAATATAGGGACACCGGGATCGGGATGAGGCCCCATCCTGGAATATAGGGACAGCTTTGGCAGGATGAGGCCACATCTCATGGTCCCCGAGACCTTGGCATGGCCATGTCCTGGGAAAAGGGGACACCGGGGTCGGGATGTGGCTGTGTCCTGGGACATGGGGACAGCACGGTCAGGATGAGGCCTTGTCGCTGGGAAAAGGGGATGTGAGGGTCAGGATGTGGCCTTGTCTCATGGGACTCGGCCATGGCCGTGTCCTGGAGGTCAGGATGTGGCCCTGTGTTGGGAAGTGGGGACACCGGGATCAGGAAGTGGCCTTGTGTCCTGGGTAGTGGGAACACCGGCGTTGGGATGGGGCCCTATGTCCTGGGATATGGGACGGTAGGGTCAGGATGTGACCTTGTCCCAGATAAAGGGGACGGCGGAGGTCGGGATGTGGCCCCATGTCCCGGGATATGGGGACAGCTGTGTCAGGATGTGGCCCTGAGCCCTGGATAAAGGGGACACCAGCGCTGGGATGTGGCCATGTCCTGGGATATGGGGACACCGGGGTCAGGGTGAGGCCCCGTCCTGGGAAAAGGGGACAGTGGGTTTGGGATGAGGCCCTGTCCTGGGAATAGGGGACAGCGGGTTTGGGATGAGGCCTGTCCTGGGAATAAGGGACACCGGGATCAGGATGAGGCCCCATCCTGGAATATAGGGACA
>NW_010224418.1:3642-3875 GCF_000690775.1 Eurypyga helias
ACGTTGTCCCGGATAAAGGGGACACCAGCGCTGGGATGTGGCTGTGTCCTGGGATACGGGGACACCGGGGTCAGGATGAGGCCATGTCCCGGGAAAAGGGGACGCCGGGGTGGGGATGTGCCTCGTCCCCCAGCGCTGGGGCCGGGCAGGGCCGTGTCCCGGGGGGTCAGGATGGGCCCCGCCCCGTGCACACGTTCACGGGTGGGACACGCGTGTGCCCCGGCACGCGGCCC
>NW_010224419.1:0-4645 GCF_000690775.1 Eurypyga helias
TTTCCTGACTGAACCCAGCACAAGTCGCTAGAATACTTGTCCTCTGTGTTCTGTTAGCACACTTGTCAAATAAAAAACCTTCTTTAAATCTTGCTGGAAGACTTGGTGGTGAAGTAATACCCCAGAAAATAAAACCAGGGGTTGGGTGCTCGATGCCTGGTCATAGGCATTTGAAAAGGGTTGGCAATAAGCACAGAGCCTGATCGGGTGTCTGGGGCAGGTGGTGTTCTGCCCACAGCTGGCGTCTCTCCGTGTTGGGAACACGGTAATACTGTGTTTGTCTCTCCCACACGCAGCACTTATTTTGGAGGAGATTGCAATAGACTGTCACAACAAGGAGACTGAGCAGAGGTTACTTCAAGAAGCTCACGACTTACACCTCTCCTCGCTCCAGTTAGCTAAAAAAGCCTTCGGGGAGTTCAACGTGCAAACAGCGAAACACTATGGCAACCTTGGGAGACTGTATCAGTCCATGAGGAAGTTTAAGGTAAGGTTACGTGGGTGGGAAGTCTTGACTTAACCTGCATGACATCTCTGGATCTCTCACAAGAAATGGTGACCTTCCCTGTCCGCAATTCTTAACCTCCTTCGGTAGTTTTGTGGGTGGAAACGTACGTTATCGTTCACCTCTCCAAAGCCTTGAGCGATGCCTTCGGAGCCGGCGTGATGGCCGCTTCAATGGCACAAAAGGTGATCCACTTAACTAAGAATTTGGAAAACTTGATTTGGTTTTGGCTTTCTTTCTGCCTTTCATACACTATTACAGACTGTTTAGCTGCTACGTAGCTACCTTTCTGTAAACCTTCCTTTTTTCACCTCTCTTCACGGTGTGGTGGGTGGTGCCTGACTGGCCTGTACGAATCTGATCCTCACAGGAAGCAGAAGAAATGCACATCAAGGCAATTCAGATTAAGGAGCAGCTTCTGGGTCAAGAGGATTACGAAGTGGCCCTGTCAGTGGGTCATCTAGCTTCTCTCTACAACTATGACATGAATCAGTATGACAACGCCGAAAAGCTTTATTTGAGATCCATAGCAATCGGTAGGTGACTCTGTGTGCAGCAGTACAGCAGTTGTAGTGCTACAGGGAGCACTCCGGAGCAGCCTATTGCAGTTTTTACTGCAGGGGTTCATGAGATGCAAGGTGTTTGGTTTGTGTGTGTTCAGTGTAAATACAGTGCTTTTTCTTGGACGTTCTCCTGGGGAGTGAACTCTGGAATTGTATCTTCAGTGCTGCACCAGAATTCACCCCTGAAAGCATCTGGAGAATAAGTTAAAATTAAAAGCCTGGATGCTGGTCTTGAGACTGTGTTTTGGAGCTGTGGCTGGAACCCGAGGGCGGGATGTAGTTAAGCTCTGAAACCAAGGGAAAACTGTTGTCCCCGCCAGCCCCACTGCCCTCCCGCTGAGTATTTCTACTGCCTGTTACCACGGGCAGTGAAGTTCCAGTTCCCAGTCCCGTGCACCTTTGGGCCACGCTGTAGCGCAGTTTTGAGACAGACAAAACGTGTGGCACGTTACTGAGGAATTCATGATTTTAAGGTAGAAAGCTGAAGGGGAACTGCACTGTTGCAGCTGAATTCAGAGTGAACTGGGGACACGCAGCGGCTGCCGCCTTTACACAACCGGTAGATTCCGTGCCGCAGGCTCTGGCACGGTTAGTGATCTGGTGGCAGCATCCCTGAGGACAAGTTACGGTCCCCTTAGGGGAGAATCCAACCGTCATGGGGCCTCTTGCATGTTGCTTGTGTCCTTGATTTACCGTAACAAACCCGTGACGATCTGCCGCAGCCAAAAGGGTTGGTGGTGTTGCCGGAAATGCCGTGAGAAATAAGATGCGGCGTTGCGTGGATGCGTTTTAATTTTGTGTTCTCTTGGGTTCCTTTAGGAAAGAAGCTTTTTGGTGAAGGATACAGTGGACTTGAGTATGATTACAGAGGTCTCATTAAACTGTACAATTCCATTGGCAATTATGAGAAAGTTTTTGAATACCACAATATTTTGGCCAATTGGAACCGGTTGCGGGATCGGCAGTTCTCCGTTACGGATGCTCTGGAGGACGTAAGCACCAGCCCTCAATCCACTGAAGAAGTGGTCCAGTCGTTTCTGATGTCTCAGAGCGCTGACGGACAGAGTAGCTAAGAACTTGGTCAGTTAACCCGTTAAGGTTTTTCTCCCCCAGGTTACAGGGGGAAAAGTCATACTGTGAAATCTATACCATGTAGTTCTCTGGGGGCTGGAATTTGCATTGAAACACTGGTCCAGTCTGCTGAAGAGTGCCCATACGGATGGATGTGTGTTAAATTCCTCTCGGCATGTGTACGGCATGTTTAGCTCGGCTCACGTTTTTAACTTGGTATTCCCGAAAACCCTGACTTTTCTCTCTTCTTTCAAAAGAAGCTACTTTGCAGAAAGTCTGCAAGAAAACATTAAATAAAACTGTTTGAGTTCAAAAGAGTTGCATTCTTATTACGAATGGAAGGTTTCCTCAGGAGCTCCCTTCCAACGTACAGGAAGGAGGAGGAGTTGCCAGGGAGATCTCCGCTGTACGCATCGTAGCGGTTGAGCGTAGCTGTGGAGGAGAGGGAGAGCGCCCTAGCCTCGCCCGCCGCCGTAGGAAGGAAAGAGAACCGCTGCGGGGAGCAAGGTGCTCGCTGTGAAGTTCGTAACCACCGTACGTTGTCTTTAACATCCTGAACTGGACCAGTGTTGTCTGTAAGGGACAGAAGATCCGGTAGACCAGCAACCTTAGTTTTCTTGGGTACCAGCTGAGAGTGCTCATCTCCTGAGCAGGACCAGGAAAATGGGAAGTGGACCAGCCTGCTAGAAACAGTTTTTGGACCAGTGGCTTTAATTTAATATTTCTGCCCCTGCATTCACTGTCTTTAACATCCTGAACTGGACCAGTGTTGTCTGTAAGGGACAGAAGATCCGGTAGACCAGCAACCTTAGTTTTCTTGGGTACCAGCTGAGAGTGCTCATCTCCTGAGCAGGACCAGGAAAATGGGAAGTGGACCAGCCTGCTAGAAACAGTTTTTGGACCAGTGGCTTTAATTTAATATTTCTGCCCCTGCATTCACTTCTACAGTAGAATGATTTCATTTAGGTGTATGATCAGTGCAAAATTATATTCATGTAATAGATACAGAACTAGGGCGTGAACGTTCTTTAGCGGTTGCGATGGCATGTCTTTACCTAGTGAGCTTGTACCAATATTAATGTCGATGCCACAGGCAAAAGCTAGAAATGCTTAACTGTTTGCTGCGGCCACCTCTCTTCTCACTTCGTTTTTTCCGCTGTCAGTGGGCTTACTCGAGTCGCGAGGCCGTAACTCGGTTATACCGGTCGATGGTTTTGTATTCCAGTCCGGTTCAATTTTCTGTTGCTGGAGAACACAACTTCCTGTGCGGTTTGCAGGGGTCAGCGGAAAAATGCCAAAAAGCACAACAGGTCTTTTTTTGTGATGCTTCGTTTCTACATTAAACCATAGTACAACCAGAAACGGATTCCTTTACGTTAATTTGAAAAGCAGAAGTCAGCTTAAAGATCCTTCACTAATGCCTCTCTCACTGGCTTGTCTTAATTCCTCTTCGGGGGGCTGCTCGGTTGTGTGGGGGTGGGTTGGTTGGTTTTCAGCCGTTGAGGTGATGCTCGTTTGAAAGTGTGTGACGGAGACACAACTCACTGCTGTTACCTCAGTTCTTGCAGTGGCGCAAGCTGCTCCTGTGGTTCGGATTCTGTCAGGTTTGGGTTTTCTCCCTTCCCCCCTGTTTTCAGGGGTTGGTCACTCGGCTGCGGAAGGTCCGTCCCAGCTGAGGCTCAGCAAGCTCGGTGCCTCCGGGGCCGGGGTGGGCCGTTTGGTCTGGGGCCTGGGTTTGGATTTTGTGTAGAAAAAAAAAGAACGCGCGGACGGGCCTCAGGAGAGAGTGCCAACGGGAACTCGGACTGCGGGTGCAGCCTAAAAGAGCCATGGAGCTCCAAGAACTGAACTGTACGGTTCCCATGTGGTTCCCATAGCGGTGCCTTCAGGTGTGGTTTTGGGGGAAAGGCTGAATCACACCAAGTTTAAAATGCAGTTAGTTAGGTAGTTAGCAAATGCCGATTTAATGATTGCGTCCTGGGAATATCTTCACGGACACGGAAAGAACTGTCTGCATGGAAAAAACCCTGTGGTATTAAGGACTTAGACCGCAAAGTATCCTCAGCGGCCGTTAGTCCTTAATACCACATCCATGAAAATCCAGCCTAAAATCATGTCTGGATTTCAAAATCGAACTTTGTAGCCATTTTTTTGTTGGACAGCTTTAGG
Source organism: Eurypyga helias (assembly GCF_000690775.1). NCBI lineage: Eukaryota > Metazoa > Chordata > Aves > Eurypygiformes > Eurypygidae > Eurypyga > Eurypyga helias. Next base: position 4,309 of record NW_010224419.1, read on the forward strand.
GAGTGCAGACAGACTGAGCTGCCCGCAAGGCGGGACGGTTCTGGGCCTGAATACCGCCGGGCACTGACCAACTGCACCCTTCCTGCGAGTTCTTTCCTGAAGCCCTGTTGAGCCTCTTTAACGTGAACAGGGGGTGCGGTGCCGGTGTCGGAACTCGGGCGGGGGGGTGTGCCGACGCCTGGCCTAAAGACCACGCGTAGTATCTGCGCTGCAGAAGTTGTTAAAAGCTTCAGACTGGGTAGGTGGAGTTACACTTTGGAGACGGGTGCCTTGCTCAGGGTTTCCAGCCTTGGGTCTGTTTCCAGCCGTTGCCTAAGGTGTTGTGTTTGGGGTGAGG
>NW_010224419.1:4672-5076 GCF_000690775.1 Eurypyga helias
GCCGCGAGCCCCCGCGGCTCTTCCCGCTCTGGTTGGCGGGTGTTTGACGGTTTGCCTCGTGGCAAGGGCAGCCAGGGGAGCGTCCGGCCTGGGGCGGGGTCATGTTTCTGCCTGTAACCGCGTGGGTTCAGTTGTCTCACGGGTGGCTTTGCTCTCGGACCTTGCCGCGTGGATGTACTTTTTCTCCTGAAGCCGCTTCACCAGCGCGTTGTACACTTCAGTGGGTTGGCTTCTCCCGAAGGAATCAAGGCCCTAAAGGTCCCTCTGATAACGAATGGCCTTTTCCAAGAAATGTGGCTTGGCCAAGGGTGTTGTGATCCTTGTGGGACTGCTGGCACACGCCTCGCGTGACTGAATTCAATCCCAACTCGGCTCTTCTCTGCGTAGCGTCTCCTCGGCCCCGG
>NW_010224419.1:5211-5437 GCF_000690775.1 Eurypyga helias
AGCCTTCCCCTCGTGCTCTCCTTGCGGCAGGCACGGTAATCGCTCTCCACGCCATCACGCAGCACCGGCCTCGCCAGTCTGGGTCCTCTCAGCTGAGCTGTCGGACGGCGCGTGCGATGGCCTCCGCAGTCTGCATGAGGTGCGGCGTTGGTCGCTAACGGCCGTCGCTGCCGTCAGCGTGTTGTTGGATATTGATGAGGAAGTCGGAGTCAGCGGGTGACTTCGG
>NW_010224419.1:5538-5843 GCF_000690775.1 Eurypyga helias
CTGGCTGGTGCGGAACAACGGAGTCCTGCGCTCTCCCCTTGGAGGCAGATCTGGGCAGTTCCCCGCCTCTCCCACCCCCAGAGCAGCTTTTCCACCCGCCTCTGAACCCGCGTGCCGCGCCGGGGGCCGCGCGTTAGCCTGGCACGCTGGGGAGCTCGTGCCCCGTGACTCCAGTAGCCAGCTCTGGACCAAGGTGAAGTTAACTGGCCACTGGCAGTTCACGGTGGTGCCGCGCGCCTGCGGCGAGCTCAGCGGGGGCGCTTGGTGCCGCTGCTGGAGGGAGGGCTGAGCAGGGAAGCAGGGGA
>NW_010224419.1:5908-6799 GCF_000690775.1 Eurypyga helias
TTGGATGCAAGTGGTGAGGACAGGTGTTATTTCAAGGAAAGTTAACTATTGCTTAAATGAAACCCTTAATACTGTGTATTTTCAGCATAAAGTTGTTGGAATCGGTAATTTCTCCTGGTTTACGCGGGGTTTGTACCGGGAGGGAGGAAGGTGATGTCAGGATCCCCCCACTGCGCCGGCACTGGGGCTGTTGTGGGCGACCTTCCCTGGGCGGGGAAACGTTCCCAGAGACCTCAGAGCTGACGGAGGGGAAGGGGAGAGCTGCAGAAAGGTGTTGGAACCCAGCCGTGTCCCTCGCCTACAGGACGTAAAACAAGCCGTCGCTCTCTGCTCGCTTGGGTGGCACGGGATCAGCTACAGCCCGCGGGGGCCCGCCTCGTGCACGCTGCTCAGTGCCGACGCCGTGCGTTGCGAGGCTTCCTTTTTGCACGCTTTTTGTTACAGGATTTTGAAGGGGTTTTGTTGTTGAATTCTGACTTAGTAGGACAACAATGTTCTTCTGTAACTTTAAAACCCAAGTTTTTCCTTAAACGTGCTGCAGTCTGAATTGGCTACGGGTGCCATTGCGCCGCTTCTCGTGGTACGAAAAGGTGCATGTTGAACCTGGTGTCCGTTTTCTGGTCCTACGCGTTGGCGGAGCGCGGGAAGGGAAGCGCGTCGTGCCTGAAACGCGACCGAGGCCGTTGCCAAAAACCGCGCTTGATTTCTGCGGGTCGGATGCGAGTTCGCAGGCAGGCAGCCGGCGGAGGGGGGAATGTGCCTGGTACCGGCCCTTAAGGGAGATTCTTCCCTCTGCTGCCAGCGCAGAAGCCGTATTTTACCTGAAGGGCCTCGTTGCCCCCTTTCCCTTAAATCACTGGCCAAATGCGAGTTGCGGATCCAGCTCTCCCT
>NW_010224419.1:6826-14217 GCF_000690775.1 Eurypyga helias
GCGAGCGTTTCCGTGAGAAGCGGGAAAGAAACCGCCTTTCCCTGGAAATGAAGTGGGCTGCGGCGGGAGAGCGTGGGGGCACCGGTAACGCTTTTGTCCCTCAGGAATGTTCTGGGCAGGGAGACAGGTTTCCCTTCGGTGGTAAAGGCGCGTGCTCCAGGGTCTTGTTGAACGCTATCCCATTGCAATCCTAGGTATCTATAGCATGAGTGGCCTTAGTGAGTTTGTTGAAGTGCACATTTTTTTTTTTTCTTTTGAAAGTAAATTTAAAGATGAAAAAGATATATACTATATAAATATATAGAGATATTTAGAAACTTGGTTTGTGGTGCACAAGTTCAGTGTTGGATCGCTAAATAATCGTCGCAGGTACCATACGTGTAACTTTTATGTGTATTCCTTTATGGGAAGCAATGTTGCCATGGTAACTACAACTTTACAATTTCTTTACTACTTAATGATGTGAATGGACTCTACATTTTATTGAATATTACCAGGTTCAGTACTATTTTTATACTTTATTGAACTACAGGGATTTTAATTTAATAGCATTTTAAAAAAGATGTTGCTTGAACTGTGTAACTGTATAAATCGAACTACTTACACCAAACCACCTCTACACCAGAAGCTCTACCTGTAGTGCCACGTTCGTTTATCTGAGTATCTTGACCGTTACGCAGTTTGAAGACCACCCTTCTTGTCGCGTGGGGACTGGCGTTCCGTCTCCTGCTTCCCGCAGGCTGCAGTGCCGACGTGATCTGTAACCATCGGACCATACCGTTTGTAACCAGCATCGTGATGTTCTGTAACTGTATTGCTGAAACCAAGTACCCCCCAATAAACGTAGTGTTCCTGCATTTGGAGGTGTCTGCGTTGAATTCGCCTGAAACGTCGCTTTTGATAAACACCTGCCCTCGCTCCCCCTCGCCATCGTAGCGTCAACACGGGGGGCGTTGGGCTGTTCTGCTCTGGCACGGTGAGCTGGAGCGAGACCGGAAGCGGAGCCGTTCTGAAAGCAGCGGCTGGGGTGCCGAAGCTGGCTTGCAGCGGGTCTGCGGTCGCCTCCTCGGAGCCGTTTGCCAGCGGTGCCTTTGTTCTGGCGAGCCCAGCCCTGGTGCACGCCCGGGCTGGCTCCTGAGAGAGGAGCGCTCGCCCCTCGGAGCGGGTTGGCTCCGCGTGCTGTCAGCTCGTCCCTAGGAGGAGGGTGGTGTGTACTGATGTTGGTGTCGCTAATTAACCGTAGGCCACGTGCTCAGTCTGCAAGCGTGTCTGCCTTGTCTGTCTCGCTTCAACACCGCAGTAAAGGCTGGTTGTGCCCCTGCCGGTCCATCCCCGCTCTCGTTACGGAAGCAGCCCTGCAGGGTGAGGAATCCTCTTGAGCAGGATGACTTGGTTCCCACAAATGTCTCATCGTAGCTCTGGGGTGCTGTCAACGAGGCTGGCCCGTTGTCCTGTGTTTTGAGCGCTGTAAGTGTGCCTGCCTTGTCACCTAGGGACAGAATTAAATGTCTCCGGTGGCAGAATTAAAACCCAGATGTGCTTAATGAAACTGTAAGTTTTGTTGGCTTTAGTTTTCTGCTTGTTTCAATGAGGATCTGCAGACTGCGCTCCCCGGAGAGATGGAGCTGTGCTCACAGCGGGGTGAGGTCTGTGGCGGCACCTTTAGCTGTTGATCGCTGACTGTAAAGAGATTTTCCAACAAAGCCAAAACCAGCCCTGCACGCAGCCAGGAGGAAGAATGTCCTTCCCTTCCCAGGGGAGGAGGTTGTGCTCAGCAGGGTGCGAGCCCATCACCAGTTTTAGGCTGAAGTGTCTTGAGGTGCAAAGAAAAGGCGTTTCTGGCTGTTTCCGCAGCTGGACGCTGTGGCCTGGTGTGCGCGCTCTCACGAGAGCGCTGGCGTAGCGGGGAGCGGCTGTAGGTCGCTTTGGTTCTGGTTTGCTTGTGTTGGTATCTCGACTGAGCATTTACGCAGATGGATGTGCAACCTTCCCGAAAAAGCTGGCTGCTGAAGAGCCATGGGGCTCCCTCCAGGTAGCTGGTGGGGGGGACTTTTTACAAGGACCTGTAGTGACAGGACAAGGGGTAACGGGTTTAAATTGAAAGCGGGGAGGTTTAGCTTGGGTATCAGGAAGGACTTCTTCCCGGAGAGGGTGGGGAGGCACTGGGACAGGCTGCCCAGAGATGTTGTGGATGCCCCATTCCTGGATGTCTTCAAGGCCAGGCTGGATGAGGCTTGGAGCAACCTGGTCTAGTGGAAGGTGTCCCTGCCCATGGCAGGGGGGCTGGAACTAGATGGTCTTTAAGGTCCCTTCCAACCCAAACCATTCTGCGATTCTCTGATTCTACATAAAAGCTCCTGGAAGGGTGCTGGATCGCGGCTGCGCCCGACGCCTCAGGAGGAGGAGCAGGTGGGGCTGTTCCCTCATGCGGGAGTAGGTGGGTGTGTGACCTGGTGCCCTCTGGCCTGTAGCTGGTCTGTCATGAGGCTCGTTCTTGTGTCTCGTGGTGTCCAGATCCAGGGAACTCTTCATCCCAAGCCTCCACTTCACCAGGATGGAGCAGTCTGGGAGCATTTCCAGGAGAAAGCACTTGGCACAAAGAAGCCGTTTTTGGTTCTTCGTGGCCTTTTGCAAACCATTACCTTCGATACGCCGCACGTGCCCGTTGCCCCTCGCCCACCTGGGAACTTGCTGCACCCTCGGCGCGTGGGTGCCCTCGTGGGTGCGAAGCGAAGACGTTGGTGCTGGCCTCTACGGGCAGATGGCCACGGCTGCTGGGCCCCTGTGAAGCGCGAACCGCTGGAGGGGGGAGCCCTCGCCCCGGCTGTCGGATGCGGAGCCTTCCCTGCTTGGTGGTCTTTTCCCTGAAGCAGTCAGGAGAACACCGAGTCTCTCGTGCAAGGGAGCAGTTGCAGCCCAAATGCATCTCGTGGGGCTGTCTGAGTGCAGGAAAGGCTGGAAATCAGCATTTCTAGGAGCTGGCAGTTTTAAACCAACGGGTTTGGAGTCGGTTGGGGTTTGCCTTCAGTTTGCCCGTCAGCGACCTGTACATCTGCGGCCGCGCGCTGCCCTCGCTCAGAGGAACCTCTTCCCTCACGGGTCGATCCCAGCATGCGAAGCAGAAGTGCCTGCGAGCGCTGTCCGGCTGTTGTGAGGCCGAGTGCAACCGCAAGGTGCTGCACCCTGAGGAACCCGGGGGAGGACTCTGGGCTGGGCGCACCTTCCGTAGAACAGGGATGACCCCAGAGGCGCCGAGGCTGACATCCCAAGGTTGTGCAGCCCGTTGTGCTGTATCACACAAATTTAAAAGGGTGAAAGATGCAAGTCCCTGGGTGTTTGCGGGTGCTCCTGCTGCTTTCTCAATTCTTGCCCTTTTCCTCTGGGAAATGTTGATGTTTTGGGAGTGCTGACACCAAACTGCCGAGCGCAAACTGGCAGTACAAAGTGTGAGCTTCAGCTGGTGAGAAAGGAGAATTAACAGCCCCAAAACTTCCTGCCCAGGCAAAGGTAACCTGGTGGTGACTCCAGAGGTATGAGGCCGTGCAGCTGATTTTGGGGGAGTTAACAAATGAAGCTGGGTAGAAGCAGCCTCTCAGTAACAATTTCCTTCTCCTGGTTAGTCTGAGCAAAGTCCAGAACGCTGACATGGGCAAGGATCCTGCTTGTCCTCATGCTGACAGGATGTGACCACAGCTCCCTGAGAACTGGCGTGAGGCGAGCTGCCGGGGCGAGCTGGTGTGTTTGCGGGTGGTCTGGCGGCTTTAAGCATTGAGGGAAACGCTCCCTTGGACCTGGGAAGCACGGGGAGCTCTTTCTGGCTAGCAGAAAGCCCGGAGCACCCCTGACAGGGACAGCTCCTGTCCTGGGGGTGTCTGTCCCCATGAGGCATCGCTGCTGCAGGGCCTGGGTAGCCCAAGTTCTGCTTATTCCTGACATTTTTTGTTTCCACTGAACGTTGTTTCTGCTTTCTGTGGCACAAAATGTGTGTTTCACTATCCTGGCCTTAACTGTCAAGAGTGGCCTCTGCTTGCAGCCCTTCAGGTTCATGGGTCTGGGATTAAATGGGGTTTTGTGTCCTCTCTCCCCGCCTTTGGTTCTTCATTATGCATTGACACTGTATAAAAGGCATGAAAATCTTACGTAAGAGCCAAAGCCAGGGTTGTGTGATGCTTCCATGAATTCCCTGGGGCTCCACTGAAGCTGAGGAGAGCAAAGAGCCCCAGTTGGGGAATGTGCCTTGAGCACTACAAGCAGCACTCGGGCCATGGTAGCTCCGCTGCCCAGCAGCTTCCGAAAGGAAAGAGCAGGACACGGCAATCGCTGTGGCGTTGCGTGAGTGGCACTGATGCCTCCTGTGGTTTATACCAGAGGATTTCTCATACACCTGGAGCAGGGGCTCTGAAGGTGAATCTTTTCTCTCTGTCTGTGTCATCTGGTCAGGAAACTGCAAAGGTATTTCTGGCAAAGTTCGGTTTTCCTTGAGAGCTTTCCTGTCACTTCCCAGTCACCTCAGTCCTACTGGAAAAACTGTAGGATAATCCAAGTCCTGAGCAGGCTTTAATCTTCCTCAGTCCTGTCTTAAACAAAGGTGACACTTTGGGGGCATACAGTATTTTCCTGATGCAGCTACGTGCACTACTCGTATTTGGTTGGTGGAGCGTGGCCTATGGAGGAAGTTTGAAGCCTTTAGCTGTAAGAAATGCTCTGTTATTCTAAGACAATTCCCTGTGTCCTGCTGCTCCCAGGCCCGACCCTCCCACGAGGCCTTAGGCACGACAGCACCCAACGCATGAAGCCCAGTCCCTTGCCCAGCATCCTCCTTCCCAGCCTCCCGTGAGCGCTTTCCACGCGCTTAGCAGCGGTGCCCCCACGGGCACCAGGCTCTGCCGGGGCCTGCGGATGTGACCCAAGGTGCTGCTGAACAGCAAAATCTGTTGTCTCGATCCAAAAACAGCCTGTGTCACCTGCCCTTCCAAAGGGATCTAAGAGGGATTTTTCTTGCTTGCACTCAGATTTGAAGACGCTAACTAAATCCTCTACCCAACCATTGGATTTTTATGTGACTTTTATGCAGTTTTTTAGTAGATTTTTATCTATGACTTTTAGCATGTAGGAAGGAAGGATATTTGGGTTTTTTACGGGTTAGACTATAAGATTTTCATCAAGCTATTGATGTTTTCTTGGAACCTGGATTCCACCACAAACCCAGTCCAGCCAACCCCAACGCACGAACCAGCCACTTTTGTTACTGCTTTGTCATCTTGCTGTTCCTGTCCTGAAGCGTTGGCTCCCGGATGAGTCTCTTGCTGCAGCAGCAATTGAATGGGGCTACAGCCCCATACAAATCCCAGTCTGGGTCGGTGGGTGTCAGCTGCTGCAGCTGCCAACAACTCCCAGCTGTATGTGGGCTCGTGGCTCTTTTTTGTCTGGTTAGAAAGGCAAGTGTATGTGTAAAAGTTACGAAACCCGTTTTTCTTACCGGAATATTTTTTTGTACGCCAGTCCGTTCCTCTCCTTTCATTCCCTCCTCCCCGGTCAGTGTGGCAGCTGGCCCCGGGGAGAGTTTGCACGGGTGCCGTATGTTTGAGCAGCAATGAAGGGGGAAGAAACCCTGCTCTCCCCAGGAGGGGGTTTGTGCCATAGCCAGGGAAGGAGCAGCTGCCTGCTTCCTTACAGATGCTGCTCTTCCATTATTGGGTTTTATACCAGAAGAATGAGGGAGTAAAGGTGGGTCTGGTACTTACATGTCCTTCAGGCCTCGACGCTGGTGCCCAGCTGTTGGGGAACTCCAGGGTAATAATGAAGATCACATGGTTCAAAACAGCCTAATTTCCATTTTGCTTGGGTCGAAGCTTGTTGCCATGACGCTGCAAGTGTTTCAGGATTTTGTGGTTTTGGGAAACCATGGAGACTGTTTTATTCCCTGCTTTTTGTTCAGGTGACGATACTCTATTAATTGATTTCTGGCTCTACGTGGAGCTCTGAAGTGGTCTGGGAACCCTAAAAACACAAACACAACGTGAGTGGAAGGCACAACTGCTCTGAGCTGCACCTCCTACAGGAGCTGCTGCTGGCCTGCCCAGGCCGTCCCCTGGGGCTTGACTGCGTGGGTTCTGCGTATGGTTCAATCCCGCAAACGCACTGTCACCAGGAATAGGCAGGAACGCCGGGCTGCTCGTGATGGCTCACCACCCCGGCTCTCCAGCAACCACCGATGCCAAGCCCTTGCTCTGTTCTTTACAACTGCTCTCATTTTTAGTAGTTCACGCTCTGTGTGTCTCTGGTGTATTTATCGACGTACGAACTGGCTGGGTGGTATTTTGCCTGTTCTTCCAGGGGAGCAGACAGGCGGAGGAGGATTGCCTGGAGCCGCACAGCCAGCAGGTTACTGTGGGACTCCTACTCAGCCTCCCCGATCACGCTGTCTAGCTAGCTCTTGTTTTTTGACTTTTAGTTTATCAATTTGGATTTTAAGTGCTCCCTCAGAGCTGTTACATACCAGATTGGACTTTTTTAGAGGTAAACAGAGAGACTGGGGAAAAAAGAGATGAAAAGCAAGATGGTTAAGAGTCCATGAGAACTCCCACAGGACATGTGATTGCATTTTAGCAGCTTGAAAATAGGTTTATGTGGGACAAATCCTCCTCCCGCAGGCAGACTGTGGCACCTGTTTGTGGCAGCATTTGCTTCTCGGGTCCCTCAGCATTCCTCTCTTGGGGTTTGCGTATGCCCAAGCTCTGGCTGGAGTAAACAAGCTGCCAGTGATGCTGGTTAGCAAACCCGCCCGCTACAGGTCGGGCTGCATTTTTGCTCCAGAGGATAGGTGTGTGTGGCTTTGCTGGGCGGCCCAAAGGCAACCACAAGTATGTTTTGAGCAGCCAGATTGCTGTGTAAAGACACGCTGGTTAACGCCAACTGACGTGGGCCAGCAAAGGGGCTGCCTTCTCCTGCCTTACTGCTGCCTTGTGCTACGGTAGCTTCTCTTGCTGCTGGTTTCCTACTCCGGTGTCTCTTCTGAGAGAGCAGTTCAACCCGCCCAGCTCCCCCAGCTCAACCCCTGACCACATCTCCACCTGCCGATCCTTCTGCTAAAAAACCCAAGTGTAGATGGCTCTACTTGAGCAGGAAAACGCTTTTCCTGCTTGTTACCAACATGACAGGGCTCTACAAGTACCTTTTCTCTGCTGTTCTTGCTGCTGGGCAGTGGCTTTGCGGGCTGGTGGTGACTGGCTCTTTGACCCAGCTCTTCCTGCAAGTCCTTGTGCACCTGATGTGAAGCTGCTTTCAGTTTCTCTTCATCGAGTTCTGGAACTGAATCTGGGTCTTCTGAGGGACAGCATAATTGCTTAAAAAAAAGCACAGCACACTTTTAAAGATATGCGTAGGAGCAA
>NW_010224420.1:0-1556 GCF_000690775.1 Eurypyga helias
AAGTTATCCCAGTGAAGCGGGAGCCGCCGCAGCTCTCTGCCTTTTGCTGACCTGGCTGCAAGCGCCGGGGTGACGAATGGCACTGGGTTATTTTTATTTTAATGTAACCTTTGCCGAGGTGTAATATTCCCATGGACGCTCCCCAGATGGGCACAGCCAGCCTGCGGCAGGACGGTCACAGCGGGTCCAAACGCGCCGCCCCGGTGTCGGCGCCGCCGCGCCAGCCCCTCTTCCCGCACCCAGCCCTGGCCACGCTTCTCACAGCCTGCATCATCCCTGTCCTGAGCTTCAGCCAGGTCTCAGCCTTGTTGCAAATCTCAGCCACCTCCTTTCCTGCTGTGGGGAAGACCTGTGCTCTTGGGCCCCTCCCTCACACCTCCAACCTTTGCAGAAAAGCTGAAGAATCATTCCAGCAAGCCCAGACAGAGCTGGTGTCTGTCAAGAGGTTTTGCCCCCTCCAACACAGACAGCACCCCCACAGCCATCCAGCCCCACTCTCCTGTCCCCATCCCACGCCTGGGCAGCCTTGGATCCGGCCTGGGAGCAGGTTCATTTCCCGTAATAGCTGTGTCGGCTGAATTTACAGCCTTGCTCCGAGTTATTAATAATAATAGCCTCACTCTTAAGTAGGGCTTTTCATCTGCCTCAGAGCCCTTTCCAGAGGACGTCTGCGGCATTATCACCATTTTATTCTCGTTTCAATGGGCAGGAGAGTGAGATGGAGAAGGGATGGCTGTGCCTTCTACCAGGCAGCCAGGCCGGGGTGTGCAGCGTGCGGCCCCACGGGGAGCCCAGCCATGAAAACCCCCAGGGAAGCTGGAAGGCCCTGGCCCGGAACAAGGCAGCCACCACGCTTGGGCTGTGCCGGCCACGCTGCGGTGATTTACACCGGTGGCAAGCCCGGGCCCCACCGCGCAGATAAATCCACTTCAGGCGGCAATAAACCAGCATCACCGCATCGGTAATCCACAGCGCTCCCACCACGGTGAAAAATCGAGGGGCAAGGCGCTACCACCACCGCTCACACGCTTGTGCCCATAAATCCCCATCCTGTGTCAGCGGGGGCGTGGGGTGGTGTCCGGGATGGAAACCTCTGGTGGGGCCATGCCCAGAGGGGTGGGTGCCACTGGGCACCCATGGGAGATGCCAGCAAGGGAGACCCAGGCACAGGGCACGTGGGACCTGCAGAGGCCACGTGGGACCAGGGATATCCCCGAACCGCCCCCCACAATGCCCCCTCGCCCTGGGCAGCACCGGCGTCTCCATGCCATGCGCTGCAGCCGAGCTCTATCGGCAGATTTATTTCCCTGTAAACGCGCTTTGATCTGAAGTTATTTTTTGTTTACTAGCAACAAGGTATTGTAAATACATCTTTGCTGATAATTATAGAGTCTGGGCGCACACCTTAATCTCCATAAAATATCAGATGCTACAATTTGCCTGATTTAATGAGATTGGAGGCTGATAAGCCGCTGAGGTAAGCTGTAAACTTGGGGGGGAGGACAGAAATGATTGCAAATGTGCTAAAATGCCTTTGTCCTCCTCCTCCTCCTCCT
>NW_010224420.1:1643-1855 GCF_000690775.1 Eurypyga helias
GCCCCGGCCGCGTGCCCAGCCCGGGAGTGTGTGCCCAGCCCCGCAGCCCCCTGCCCAGCTCCCGGGGTGGGCCCGGGCTGTGCCGCAGCAGCTTCACGCAGGGATGGGCATTTAGGGCAAACGGAGCTTTTTATACAATTTACCTCATTAAAACTCTAAGAGCTGAGAGCAGCACCGAGGCCTCACCGAGCCGCCCACGGGGCTGCGGCCGG
>NW_010224421.1:0-944 GCF_000690775.1 Eurypyga helias
CCCCACCCCCACCTTAAACAGCTTACAAAAAATAGACATCACTGAATCACTGTTATTCAGGAAAAAAGATTTGGCTGAAAAAGTTTTGCCCAGCTCTAGCTGTATATCAGATATCTCCACAGGGTGAATCTCCACTTTTTTAATATGCAGTGGGAATGTGCTGAAATACAAAACTTAGTGCAACTTCAGTAAAACTATGCAAAAGGACAAGTCAGCACAGGAGACAAAAGAAACTATGATGCTGAGCTTTTAGTTAAAGCTAGTAAGCTAGTGGATATTCGTGTTCATAGGAACCTTATTAAACCACGCAGGACTGCATAGGGGTTTTTTCCCTTTTCTTTTAGTACCACAGAGGTACTTCTGACATATTTGCTTCTCCATATATTCAAAAGTCAATTGTGATCTGGGAGTGGGAAAAGGTAAATATTGTTAGAACAGAAAATCACACACAACATAAAATCTTTTTTAATAAATAATTTTTATTTCCTTGATATTCACAACTCATGATTTATATTAGTGACTCGTTAAAAAGGTAAAAGACAGCCTTATTCCTTGAACAAATTAGATGGCAGTTTGGATCAAATACTCACTTGAATACCAATAAAGTTCAATTAATACAACAAAAACATATTCACAGATGATTGGGAGATTTAGATGATTCTATGATTCTATAATCTTTTCAACTGTTAATGTATGCTTCAGCTTACTTTATAGCTTTATTCTATCCTCTTTCCATTAATGTTCTAGCAGCCAAATTTGTAGAGAGGAATACTCTTGAAAGCAGTGAATTTTAAATTATTATTAAGAACATTAATGAGAGTAAATTTTCAGATAAAGAGTAATAACAACCTGCACTGAAAGTATGGTGTTTTATTTATTTAATTGGTGGTTGTTATTATTATTATAGAATCATGTAATTGAATGGTTTGGGTTGGAATGGACCT
>NW_010224422.1:0-1311 GCF_000690775.1 Eurypyga helias
TCCTGACTAAACCCAGCACAATCACTCAGGACCTGCGAGACGTCTCTGAATCTGCAGTGGTGACTATCCTATGCTTAACATCAGTCTTGCAACTTTCCCATGTTTCCTGTATCTCTCTCTCTCTCTCACTCTTTGATTACTCTCTTTAGGCAACATAATGGAAATTGGCTGTTTTGGGAAATCAATATCCAGCTTGTTTGTGCCCTAATCATGTTCTGGATGATTTAGAAAAGAACCTACCCTCTCCCATAACGGTTTAGACCGGATCGGGAAGGGACATTACAACCATGTACGATACCTTGTTTTATCCAACTAATTCAATATGCAGTTCAAAGGATGCAGGTGGTGGCCATACCCAAGACAGTACAGAAGGGACCAAAGATGATGCTGCTGAAAATTGTACGTAGTCCAGGAAATTCTCAGGAAGAGAACATCAAATTGATGATTGCCACATTTTGTAAAAACAATGACTGAGCAAATAGAAGATGAGGGATTGATAGGAACACCAGTTGCATGCCCTGCAAAAGTAGTCTGTGCATACCCAGGCTCAAGATATGGTACAACAGTAGCCTGTACTTAGGATAAGAAGGGAACTCAGAATCAACGTTAAATGAACCGGAGTTCTGCATCCATGTCTGAGTTCCCCAATATCAGAAGGGTATCGACAGGTTGGAGCAAGTCCAGAGGAGTCTACAAAGATGCTCAGAGGGCTGGAGCACCTTTGCTATGGGGACAAGATGAGAGTTGGTCTTGTTCAGTCTGGAGAAGAGAAGGCTCCGGGGAGACCTTCTAGCATGTTCCAGTGCCTGAAGGGACTTCAAGAAAGCTGGGGAGGGACTTTTTACAAAGACCTTTAGTGATAGGACAAGGGATACCAGGTTTAAATTGAAAGAGGATAGGTTTAGATTGGATATCAGGAAGAAATTATTCATGGAGAGGGTGGTGAGGCACTGGAACAGGTTGCCCAGAGAGGTGGTGGATGCCCCATCCCTGGCTGTCTTCAAGGCCAGGCTGGATGAGGCTTTGAGCAACCTGGTCTAGTGGAAGGTGTCCCCGCCCATGGCAGGGTGGTTGGAACTAGATGGTCTTTAAGGTCCCTTCCAGCTAAAAGCATTCCATGATTCTATGAAATATTTTCAGATCAAATAGTTCGCCTAGTGAAAGACAACAGATTTGAAATGTTAACGTTTCATAGCAAACTTTAACTTTCCACTTTGGAAAGGCATACTTTAAAAGCAAATTAAACATGCATACCACATAAAATCTAGGTGTTCAAAGTCTCTGCTTGTTGCTGTTGAGATGGACACGACA
>NW_010224423.1:0-5111 GCF_000690775.1 Eurypyga helias
CCATTCTGTGATTCTATGAAACCTCTATAGAGGTTTATGATTCTGTGGCATGGTCCTATTTGGGGTGAAAAATAATAGGATCCATCTGTCTAAAAGTTCATCTACCATTATAAAATCTATACTCATGACCAGACCCTGTAAGCCTTGTTCTGTGGTGATATCCATCATGGTAGTGTTTCCCCTTAGCACTGAAATTAAAAAACAAACACTCTCTCACTGTTTGGGGGAAAAAATGTGGAAAATAGAGGAAGATGCCGAAGGACATAAAGTCCTGTTCCTGAACAGAAAGCAAGTTTTGATTTGACATCAATATCCAATAAAAATTATATGGAGGAAGGACTGGCCGTTTGTTTAGCCAAAGCACCAGGCTGATGCACCACAGTGACGCTGGTGTGTAGGCAAAACTGTGCATGACTTAGCATTTCTATCTTTCAAGGAATGTTTCTCTGAACACAACCAAAAAGCCCCAAAAGCAAAGCTTCTGAAGAAGCACTCTGTCTGCCCATTTCCTTCCTGCCTACAGCGTAGTGGAAGCCAACATCTATGTATTTAAACATAGAAACTTGTTTTGAAGTCGTGTGAAGTCTTTATATAGGTTATCTATACAGCAACTGAAACCATTTAGGTGTGGGTAATTGATACAAAGACACAAGAAAGCAATTGTGCCGTTGCAAGCTCATTGGGAAGTGACAAGGTAATGACTATTTCACAACATTGACACTCTAGAGGGAACCTCACAAAACACTCAGAAACCGTCGTTTTCTCAGGCTTTAAGGACAGCCACAACAAAAAAAGGGATAGGTGCGTATTTTCTAAGGAATTTCCTCATCTCCCCATCTCCTTCCTCAAGAAAAGTGTTAGCTCTATGTACAAAATTCTACCCTCGGACTCAAAACGTTGGCTATGCAAACTACCAGCTTCTCTATCTCCTCCGAGATGCAATTCAAAACGCATTTGGATACCAGTGTGCTGGTCAACCTACTTCATTTTTCATAGAGATGACACAGCTTTGCCTCGGGGGATGCCGCTTTGCTGCTGCTTGTTCTTTGATTCCCACCCTGCCAATAGCCAGGCATGGCACCACACTCCCAGGCTCAGCTTTTTGCTAAACTTCATGTCACTCTGCAGCTTAAGCCCACGTTGTTGCAGATTGCTGTTCTGATTCACCTAATCCTGCACAGACAGAACCGCTGCAGCGCTGAGCAGCTGGCAGGACTCTGATCCCGTCAGGAATTATCCTGACAGCTTTCCCCTGGAACCAGCACAGCCGAGGGGATGATTCAGAGCGAATCCCTCACCGACTGTCTCTCCGCAGTGGGATCAGACCATAGAAGTTGTCCCTTGGGTGGAAGCCTGGCTGCAGGAGGCAGGAAGAGGCTGTCCCAGAGGGTCGCTGAATTCCTGGAATACAGATTTCTAGGAAAAAAAAAAAAAAAAAGGCCGTACCTAAGCATCTGAGTCCATGCTTCAGTGAAATTATTTCCACTGCCTCTTGAAGGCTGGCACTGACAAATGCAAAGGCTCAGAACCTTTCTTCCGCAGGATGGCAAAAGCAGAGGCTGACTGCCAAAAAAGAAAAAAAAAAAGAAAAAGTGGTGTTCTATCACAAATCCACAGCTTGAGTCCAAGAAGGAAGAGAGGGTCACCAGGAGCAGCTCATATTCACTCATGATGAACTCTCACTAAGCAGCGGCCAAACTTGTTTAGGTTCATCCTTCCCTGCTGAAAAAGAGAAAAAGCAACACTGAAAGTGCACCGGCTCGTGATGCAGCTGAGGACACAGCCACCAGCTATTAACAGGACCTTGGAACAGAGCTAATGGCTTGGCAAGGAATAATTAGCATACTTAAGGCACTCTTGCATGACATTACGACTGCATTACCACAGAGCAGACACCTCCAGATGCCAAGGGATATCCACACAGCACTGAATGCTACTGAGAGTCTACAGATCACTGAGCACCCTGGAAAATGTAGTAGTTTGGCTGTGTCAGTGTTGCTATAGGAGATGTTCTTTCATATAATATCCATCACAGACTTATTCCAAGGTGGTGGTGCATTGCCATTGCACAAGTATGCGGGAGACGTGTATTTCACATGGAATGGTTTGGAAACCATTACAGCTGAGAGAATGATTAGGCAAATCTTCAAGATTGCTTTAAAACAACAGAAGGCATTCATCCCCAAAACTAGTAAGAGTTTTAAATAAGATGCTAAAGTATAGTCAAGGAGTGCTAGCCTCCTTGGCCCCTGAGTCAAAAATGAGCATGGGATTTTGAAAGAAATAAAATCAAAGCTGAATTACAAACTGCTTCACCTGCAAGCTCATTAGAGATGCTGCGTTCAACGTGACAACACACCGTGTCTGTTCCTAACACAGCCTCTCTGTACACGGTCTGCACGTTGACACCTAGCTGAAACAGTAAGAGGGGTCAGGGCTTCGGTGGCAGGTAACATATGCAAGGGTGTAAGTTTTCTGTCTAGCAAAGTCAGGGCTGGTAGGGAGAAAGGCCAGGAAAAGCTACCTAATGCAAATCCAGCACTATATCTACCCGTGCTTTGGACAAGCCCAAAATATCTGGCTGAGCACTTCCAAAGAAAACTTTTTCCTCTGGCTTAGTTCAACTGCTGAGGCTGCCTGTGGGCTCTGAATTTTCCCAATTCTTTTCAGTGGAGGGCTTACCTATTATAAATTGTTTCTGCCACCTAAGCCAGTTCCTGAGAGTAATAGTGCCTCTAGGTCTTCTTTCATATTCTTTTCAGACACACTGTAATACATTTCCCAAAGTGTTTTTCCACTGTTCCCCATGAACTTCACTACATATTTTGCTCACGCAGCCTAAGGAGAGGAAAGTTGTCTGCTTTTCTCACTCTTCCATGGCACACTACAAAGTTACAGCCCTCAGCAGTACAAATACTGGATGCACTAGGACACTGGATCCCAAAAAAAAATTCACAACTTTATGCTTACAATATAAACTGAAACTGCTTCTGGCAAGTTCAGCTGGTCTCTGATAACTAGTAAGTTTACAAAACTGACCAAGAGTCTGACGTGAAAAAATGAAACTCTGTCTTCATTCACATCCCATTCCGTAAGAATCTATTAAACGTAGAGGTTTAGTTGTTAGCCGGTAAACCTTTGTTCTGGAATAAGCAGTTTTCTGGGTGTATGAGAAGGATGGTTGAAGTGCTCACTGGCCTAACAGCGGGTGTGAGCAGAGCTCCACTTGGCTGGAAGTTGTTCATTAACTGATCTATCTGCATAAGCGTGTGTCATTCATATGTACTCACCACTTACAAACACGTTTTAATCTAAGGATTGCTCATCAACACTTTACTTTGACTTGTTACTTGTGGGAATGCAACTACCAAATAAATCATTAATTAAGTTTTAGTTTATAAGCACTCTGATACTAGCACATTATTTGTTTTTTTGCAAGTAATAAACCTTTCAGTTTGAGAAAACAATAATGTATAGTGGTCTGAGTGCAGATAAACAGCGAATATGCTCTGTGTAGTAGCAAAATGAAGGTAATTTTCAGCTATTTAAAGAATAATGAATCAAGTTTGCTATCATTTGGCCAGCTCTCATGTAAAATTTATCTGTAATTCTAGAATAACCACCCCCAAGTCAGACTTTGCTCCTATTTAAGTAGTTACAAAACTGTTCTGCTGGTTCAGATCAGGCCCTGAAGTTGTGCACATTTCTCTACTCCGTCAGCTGTAAAGTCGATGTGCCGTGCTCCTGCCATAGTAAGTGATGTCCTACTGCCGCAGGATTTAATACCACACAGATACATACTAAACACGCATTTATATGCAGTTAACCTTGCAGATTCACTGCTCAATATAAGTTGTACATTAGATGTGCTAAAAAAAGAGAGAAAGAGATACACTGACATGAGCAGCTTAGTTAATTTGCTTATTAATGGCCTTATGCTTGACTGAGTGGTTATTTCCTATTGGGCAGTGAGCTAACTTCCTGTAACAGCAAAAACAGTTCTTGGAAGACTTCTCAATAACTATTATTCTTTAAAAAAGAAAAGCAAGCTCAAAAAACCTGCACACTCAGATTTCAGCCAGATTACAAATGTTATTTCTACTGCCTCAGTTATTTTTTTAAAGCTTATATGAGATTTTTATTTAAGAAAACACACTCAAAATGTATAGCATATGATGAATGTGTGAACAGTATGTGCCCAACAGATTTGCCAAAGCTGGAAAGCAATGTCATTATATATGTATACACACACACATATACACATACACAGACTGGATTATATATAAATATAAAATAGTTTACTATGAATATTTCAATTCAGTTAATCTAAAACTGTACATGTATACTAAGACAACTGAAGCCACAGGTGTTCTACACAGGTATCAGACCCTGAGACCAGAAGGATCTCTTCTGGTTAAATCTCACCATTTGCACAGTGCCACGGTCTACTGACCAATGACAAGAACAGTATCATTGTATACTCTTTTAGTAGCCATTAATAGGTTTATGTAAACACAAAGCATGGGAGAGTGTGAGGGAAAAGCCAAGCAAATCATCCTCAAATTAACAGTGTTAGGCAGCTGAAATTTTCTTAGAAGAAGTGAAAGCAAGAATCAAAGTAATCAAAGACAAGAAAAGGCAGAGTCCTTCTGCTGCCCTTCTTTTAGATCAAACACAGTGCATGGCTAAACATAAACAATTTTCTACATGATACTCACAGTAGGATGTTAAATTGTAAGGAGCAGCGTTTTATTTTACCTGAATTTTCAACTTTCTTAAACCTTCTATTTTAATTTGTTCATTAAGCCTGGCTGGGTTCTCCAGGTATCTTCCTGCAGTACAGAAATCAGAGGTATCTCCAGGTCCCATACAACAGCCAAAATTCCATGTCTAGCTTTAGGAAAATTAAATTTTTCCCTCATATGGCACCTTCAGCAGTGGGAAGATGTTCTTTCCCACAATTTGCAATTGATTAAGACATCAAACATATAAAGCAACCGCTATTTTTTTCTAAAGGAAAAATAAGTAACCCATGGATTTGACGGATGGTTCACTCAGTGAATAAGGAACTGGTTGGATGGTCGCTCTCAGAGACTTGTGGTCAACAACTC
>NW_010224424.1:0-918 GCF_000690775.1 Eurypyga helias
GTCCCTGTCCCTATCCCCATCCCTGTCACCATCCTGGACCCTGTCTCAGTCTCATCCCTGGCCCCATCCCAACCCTATCCCTGTCCTCATCCCCGTCCCTGTCCTTGTCTTCATCTCTATCCTGGCCCCTGTCCTTATCCTAATCCCCATCCCATCCCCATCCTCATCCCTGTCACCATCTCGTCCCCATCTCATCCCCACTCCCATCCCTGTCCTCATCCCCGTCCCTGTCCTTGTCTTCATCTCTATCCTGGCCCCTGTCCTTATCCTAATCCCCATCCCATCCCCATCCTCATCCCTGTCACCATCTCGTCCCCATCTCATCCCCACTCCCATCCCTGTCCTCATCCCCGTCCCTGTCCTTGTCTTCATCTCTATCCTGGCCCCTGTCCTTATCCTAATCCCCATCCCATCCCCATCCTCATCCCTGTCACCATCTCGTCCCCATCTCATCCCCACTCCCATCCCTGTCCTCATCCCCGTCCCTGTCCTTGTCTTCATCTCTATCCTGGCCCCTGTCCTTATCCTAATCCCCATCCCATCCCCATCCTCATCCCTGTCACCATCTCGTCCCCATCTCATCCCCACTCCCATCCCTGTCCTCATCCCCGTCCCTGTCCTTGTCTTCATCTCTATCCTGGCCCCTGTCCTTATCCTAATCCCCATCCCATCCCCATCCTCATCCCTGTCACCATCTCGTCCCCATCTCATCCCCACTCCCATCCCTGTCCTCATCCCCATCTCCATCCTGGTCCCTGTCCCTATCCCATCCCCTTCCCTGTCCCATCCCTGCGTTGCTCCCCATCCCCACCTCATCCCCATCCCCGGGGCACGTGGCCAACAGCGACTGCCTGGCACCAGACCAGACCCTGGGACAGCTGCCGGGGGTCAGTGCCCCCCAGTGCCCCCCCAAACCCC
>NW_010224424.1:1083-1322 GCF_000690775.1 Eurypyga helias
GGAAGGACGGGGTCACCTTTGTCCCGTCCCCCCTCCTGCTGCTGCCGGCAAACCCTCGGCACCGTCCGCTTTACGATCCATCGCCCGGCACGTCCGCGCTGGGAATGTCCAGGAAAGGGAAAACGACACGACCTGCGAGCGCTGGGTGCTGTGAGAGGTGCCGGGGGCATCGCTGGGTGTCCCGGCAGACCTGCCCCCAGCCCCAGCAGGACTTTAATCACCCATTTGATTTGACCCCC
>NW_010224424.1:1418-1626 GCF_000690775.1 Eurypyga helias
GTCAGCACCCGCCTGAAAACCCCGGTTATTCTCCTCTCCCGCCTCATGTATAATTCAGCACATGGCGGGGGCGAGACCTGCCCTTTCCCAGCGTGGGACCCCCCATGGACCTCGGTGGGTGGCCGGGGACCCTCCCACCTCCCCAGCGTGGCACCTCCTGCTTTGTATGAACCCTCTTTATCGAGAGGGGACAGAGGGCGGGATGCAG
>NW_010224425.1:0-853 GCF_000690775.1 Eurypyga helias
CTCCCCAGCACGATCTGCGGGGATTGCAGCAATTCCACACGATCCCGGCTCCCCTGAGCGCTCTGGGAAGCGGGAGGGCTCTGCTCCGGCAAAGGGCAGGTGTCATTTGGAGTGGGGAGCAGAGCGCTGCTGCTTCGCCCCGACTTTCACTGCCGTGCTGGGGGGCCCGTTAGGAAGCGCTCCACAAAACCCTCAGACCCATGGAGAGCCATTCGACTCCAAAACACGCACCAGAAATTTTTCCATCGGCCTCGGAAACGCTGGGACCGCTTGGCCGTGGGTCACTCCCGGCAGGGTGGCAGTGGGGATCTTTTGGGGTGCTCCCAGAGCTTTGCCCCATCCTCCGAGCAGCATGTCCCAAAGCCCACCGGTCCCAGCTCCCCTGCACCCAGAGCTGCGGCCACGAGGATTTCGATGTAGTTGGGAAGGGGTTGGAAAGCCAAAGGCTTTGCCGGAGCAGTGCCGAGTGCCCCCCGTGGCTCCAGCCCGGCCGATGGGCTCGAACACCATGAATAATAGAACAGAAATATTGCGGCATTCCCGGGCAACCGGCGCGTCTCCCCTTCTTTCTTCCCGACCGCGGCGCTCACGTTAATGTCGGGGCTGGGCACATTCTGCCTCGGCACAGGCAGCTTTGCAGCGGGTCCGACCCCGGCTGCTGCAGGGAGGGGGCTTTTTAACCAGCAAATTTTCCCCCGTCCTTATCAATCTGCTTGTTCCATGTGAATTCCTTCTCACTGCCCTTTTTTTTTCCCCCTCTGCTCCGGAGAGTTTTTCAGCTGCAGCTTGCTTCTACCCTTGCAGCATCTCCCCTTGCCCACGGGGATGGGGGGGATGCTGGTGGGCCCAGGGA
>NW_010224426.1:0-7539 GCF_000690775.1 Eurypyga helias
TCGGCCTTCCGTGGAGGAACATCCCCGAAGGGCAGGCTCGGGTGCCGGGGTCTGCCCGCAGCAGATGAGGGCCGACTGGGCACTGCAGGGTGGGGGCTCCAGTGCCCAGCTGCAGGAGGGGCTTCCCCCGCAACCACAGCCCCTCTGGGGGGGTCACAGCCCACCTCTCCCACCTCCACTCACTGGCTCACAGCCTCACCTGCTCTCCCACGTGCCTGATCACAAACCACGGCGCGCGGTTTCGGGGCCGCCTCGCGGGAGGGTGCAGCGGCAAGGGCTCACCGTAGCTTTGCAAAGCCCTGAGATGCCGGGGTGTGGAGTACAGTCCAGGCATTGACATCGCTGCTCGGCTGGTTTGCTTTTAAAGCCACTTTTACGTGCCACTGTTGAAAGCAGGAGCGAGCAGCGGGGGCACCGCCAAGGCCCGAGGAAGCGGAAGCACCGCTGACACAATGCGTGTGTCCGGCCAACGCCGCAGCGACATTCAGCAATAACACAGACGGGCGCTCGACGCGGACACAAGCGTCGGGAGACAGCACGGGAAGGACCACGGCAGCATCCCACCAGCAAACCTGCGCCAGGCAGGACGCTGAGCATGCTCGAGAGGATGGAGCGCCCGGGAAGCAGCTCACAGGGATGTTTGGCCACTGGTTTGGGAATGCTCCCAGCACCCAAGGAAAATCATTCAGAACAGGAAAGCCACCTTTGGGGTGGTGAGAGAAGCAGGGAAGCTGCTCGCTGTCTATTTACAAGTAAGTGCTACAGCTCAGGAAACTGAGCCCTGGTGTCAGCTGGAACCACAAATAAGCCTCTATACTCTTAACAGGGCATCAGGGTGGTCCTGGCCAGGGGAAACCTTCCGGACCCAAGGGCATCATCCGCACAGCCGCTGCTAAGGAAAAGAGACTGGACATCTCTTGGATTGGAAATGAACGTAACAAGCAAACAAGAAACTGGGTGCCTCTTAGAAAACTGGTGGGCTTTGCCCCACATTCAGCAAGTTTCAGCTCCTTGCCACCTCTGTGCTGGCCCACCAGAGTAACCCCAGGGCAGAGGCTCCTTGGTGGGCCTGGGGGAAGTGGATTTGGAGGGAGGAGGAGGAGGAGGTAGAGGAGGAGGAGTGTCTGCTGCCTCCTTCTCCCAGCCCGCTCTTGGTGACCGGCGCTGCCTGGAAACCCAACTCACAGGCAGGGGATGCGGCCCCGCTCAGGCAAAGCCCCCTGGCCCAACCACGTCTGCTGGTGCGGTTTCCCAGGACAGGGGCACGCTGATGCCAGGGAGGAGATGAAGAGACGTCCCGCAGCGCTAAGCACGATGGTCCCCCCAATTCCTGTCCTGCCTGCCTTAGCACAAGCGTTCCCAGTAACATACACTGCTCTCCTACACACTGAAAAACACACTCCCGCTCAGGCAAAGCCCCCTGGCCCAACCACGTCTGCTGGTGCGGTTTCCCAGGACAGGGGCACGCTGATGCCAGGGAGGAGATGAAGAGACGTCCCGCAGCGCTAAGCACGATGGTCCCCCCAATTCCTGTCCTGCCTGCCTTAGCACAAGCGTTCCCAGTAACATACACTGCTCTCCTACACACTGAAAAACACACTATAGCTTACTGAGCGAGGAAAACATAACATAAAGGAAGGAGCTTTTCACGGCAAGGGGGCGAACCCAAACTCCAGTCTCTCTGCCCTTGCATCCAAGCATGGGGAGTCAGCCCCTTGCCTTTTGACTCCCAGGTCTGTCCAAGGTCACCCTTGCCAAGACGCATGTCCCAAAAATTGAGCGGGTAAACATCCGCTCCCAATCTCCGCTGTCCCTTCCACAGCCCGTCGGTGCTCACCCAGCCCTGCACACGCTGCCAGACACCTGCAAGGGCACGCACGAGCATCCTCCGCTGCCTGCGCAGAGAGGAGCGGCGGAAGGACTGGGAAAAGTTCAACACAAGCGTGTGGGCAGGGTCTTCTCTCCATCGTTATCGCCCTCTCTTCTAATTTCTTGAGCCACTTCATGACAGCATGCTCTGAAATTATCGTCCGGTAAGATAGCTGCTCTCCAGGGGCACTGGAACTGGGAAAGTCTTAGCTGTGACACATCCGTTTCACAAGCACAGAAAATCTCCTGGGTCTAACTGGGCTGAGGCGGTTGCAAAGTCTGGAAGAAGAGAACAAGCATGCTCTATGCACCAGCCATGGCAGAACCGCAACCCCAGCAAGCCCAGATCTTGGCACCGCTGCTGGCACAGCATTCACGTTTACCCTCAGCCCTGCAGCCAGGAGGCTCAGGAAGGGCTGAGACAGCTGATTTACTCCACCCTGCCATACTACCACCCCAACGAAGAGCAGGGCCCACCTCTATTATCTTTCCTTCCACAAGGGTCTCCTACAGGAAGGACATTTCTCCCCATCTTTCAAGGTTCCCATTGCCCCCACTGGACTCCCACCACCCCCTACATGCTGAGTTCATGTTACGTGTGTGCTCTTGGTTTATTATCATAAACACGTACCTTTAGTCTCAGCTCTCATCACCTGGGATCCTGCCTTGTGGTGATGAAGAGCTGTAAATAAGGAAGTAGAAGAAAACAGGAAAAAAAAAAAAGGCAATAAGCAAGCTCAAACTCAGATCCATGAACGAGAGGGCTGGGTGACAGGCAGGTCAGGGTCACGTTTTTCAATAGAACAAACAAACTCACTGTCAACACTAAGAGACAATATTTATCACTTACATGCAAACCTGCTCATGCTTTTGGCAGAGGTTGGTGATCTTTAGAAGCGGGAAGCTGAAGCTTATTTGAACAGATCTTATTACAAACGAAATTTGCAGCCACAAAGCACAACGCTTGCAACCCGAAGCCCTGCCATGCCAGCCTAGCCCAAAGGCTTTGGTGCCCAAGCCATCGCTCCATCACACCGCACCTCTCGGCGGCGGAGCTGCGCCTGCACGTGCACTGTGGGTAGGAGCATCCGCTCTCCTGTCTCGCATCTCTGAGCGGTGCTTGATCTAACCAGCCCTCCTGGCCCTCGCGTCTCTCCCACGATCCTATCTCTGCTCTTCAAAAAGGCTGGCAGGCAAGTACTGTGTGCACTACACTGAGACCCACATGCATGACAGAAGGGATCTACAGACGTGCTGATCACATTTAACTCATCAGGTCTGTATCTGGATTCGCATTTTACGCTTCCCGCTCTTTGTGCAGTTTCAGCATTTTAGCTGAGACCCAAGTTCTGCCCATGAGTGTAAGAGACAAGAAAGGTGCGGGCTGGGGATTCCCGAGGTGACGCGCCCTGCTTGAGGGAGCACCCTACGCAGCAGGGCTGCTTTTATTTACATGCCACCTTCCCAGAGCCAGGCTTACTTGCTTGTTCTCCGGGAAGCTGTCTCAAAGAACTTTGTCCTGGAGGCCACCCTGCAAAAAGAACATGAGAGGTCACTCCAGTTATTTGATAAAGCAATTTGCTAATTAGATCTCATCGGTGCCAGGGAAAGAAGCAGTAGCATTAGCAGACACCTTCTAACGATGTCTCTTCTGCGGGGGCAGCAGCCATGCTCCTCGTGCTGCCAGCTGCCTTCCCCTCTGCCTTCACGCTCCCCCAGCCAGGCAGCCTGGCTTTTAGCCTTTAGCTAGACTGCTTATTTCCACGCTCTCGTAATCCTACGCACAGGTTTATAAACCTGGATCCATCACTTTATGGCCTTTCCTTCAGTTTTTATGTGCTTTGTATTTAGCTTCCAAGTGTCCTCATAGAAAAGTTCTGACAAGCGATTCCGGAGGGGAAAGGCAAGGCCTGTTCCCACCTTGGAGGTGCAGAGCTGAACCTCCCGGCACCTTTGTTGGACTAAGGAGCGAACATGCAGGACTTGGATGAGCTGCACAGCGCAGCTTTACCCAGGGGCTGTCCGCAGAAAGCCAGGACCAGCACCAAGCGAGCTCAGGAGCTCTCCCAGGACAGGCACTTCCCCAGGACTGCTGCCGGGGACGTCACTGGGGGCATCATGGCTTCCAAATGTTTTTGCACCTTGTGTCCCTGCGGGCAGGGCGATCCCCGGGGTTGGCCCCGCGCAGCCCAGGGCTGCGGCGCAGTGGCAGAGTGCTGGGTGAGGGGCGGTAGTGCAGGCTTGGGGTGCTGCCTTGCTAGGACGGCAGAGGAACAAACGTGTATCTCTGCTGGGTGCGCAGTGGCAGCACCCAGGTTACAGCCTCACCACCAACTGGTCCTGGCTCCCTGGCTGAGATCCCCATGTTTTCCTTTTCTCACTCCCACTGAAGCCAGCAGGGTTTCTGTCTCTTTAAAATCTGAAAGAAATCTGATGATGAAGCTGAACACCATCCAACTTCCTTAAGAGAGATCCAAGCTGGATCTTGTCCTTCCCCAGGAAGCGTCTCTTGGAGAGGCTTGTGCAGAGACAGGCAGGGAGGGGCTCTCCAGCTTCACTGACACGAGACACAGCAGAGAAGGTGATGGACAAAGCTCTGCCCCAGGGCTGTTCCTGAGAAGGTTCAGGGCTTTGTTTTCCCTACGTGTGTTTGCTTTTGCACGCTCCCCTCCCAGGCCGTGCCCTCTGCGCAGCTTTCCAACGTGACGCCTGAACCTGCGCTTCCGCTCGTGTTGAAGGGGACGTCCAGGGGCTCCAGCCACTGTACGCCTCCGGTGCTGGACACCAACGTGGTATTCCTCCTCTTCCAAAATTCCCGGTAGGTGATACCAGCTCCTACTCCTGCCACCCCGGCGGACCTCAGCCCCCTGCACCCTCCCCAGATCCCCAGGTGCCAGCAGCTCCCCTGGGCCAAGCTGCGCGCTCCGGGTACCGCCCGCCGAGGGCTGCTGACTTACGAAGGCATCTCTTCTGCTGTGCCGGCTATCAGATCCGGCCTCTGCTCCAGCCGCGGAGGGACAGGAGTCCTGCAGGGCGGGTCCGGAGGTCTCACGGGGGGGCGTGTTATCACGGGCTTATCTCCATGGGATCGAGGTTTAGGGACACCGTCGTACTCGCCTGCAAGGTTGAGGATTGCAAACAGTGAGCACAAAGCTTTGGTGGAGGATTGCAAACAGTGAGCACAAAGCTTTTTTCCTGGCATGAGACAGAGGGGCTGATGCTGGACCCTGTGATGACAAACTCGATGTAGTTGCTGACTGCAAAGATGATGTTGCCTGGGAACAAGAAGTTTTCTTAAAGACAACCTGTGCAGTGCTGCTCTTCAAAAGCGATAGGAATAGCACAAACTGGCGATCCCTGCAGTCTGGGGCCACTGCTCCTCCGAACTTTTATGTCTAACAGTGGCACTACCTGTCCTCTCCCTGGGCTTTCTGCTCCACTCACAGGAGTTCCTGCCTCGGCTGCTTTTCTTCCCCAGGATCCAACCAACCTCGCCATTCACTTAACTCTTGAAGGTTTTCAAGGGTGAAGTGAGTAAGGAATAAGCATCAGACTTCACCTGACACCCGTGGTGACCCCAAACCTTCCCTCCAGCGCCCAGACCTCCAAGACACATTTCCCCAGGACAGCAATCCTTCAGATCTCGTCTGGCCGTTTATATGGCTCAAAACCATCTTAAGGGCTGGGTGTCTGCCCTTCTGATTTAGACATTTTCACTGTCCTATTTCTTATTAGAAAGAAGTCAGAGATTATTTGGTAAGATAATTAATTGCTGCAACTACTTAACCAAGGCTTTGTCAACCCCTCAGTTACTGAACCTTATTATATCCTGATGTGCTAGCCCAAACATCAGCCCTTAACCAACTCCCTTCCACACTTGCATTTGTCAGTTCTGATCCTAAATTTCCTCCCTGATAAGCTGTATAACTTGAATTTCTCAGTAAAAGGCCTGTTTTCTAATCCTGCACTCTATACTTTTGGTTTCTCCAGGCTCTTTCAAAATTATCCCCAAGCTGTGTGCATTAAAACCTCAATACAGCACTCTAGCTCTGATTTGCAAGGATCAACGCAGATGTAATAGAACATTATTACTACTTCAGTGTTCTTCTGTATACCTTCAAGGATCAGCACGGCGAGGTTTATTACGCTGTGGCTCCAGGACATGCTGTCAGCACGCCATGCGTGATAATGCAAACCCATAAAACTTCAAAGCATTAAACCCCGTTGATGTATAAACCGACTTTAAAAGCTATCTTACTCTTCCAAAAGCAGATTTCCACCTACCATTTATGGGACAAATTTAAATTAAGCCAGTAGTGACAGTCAGATGAATTTAATGTTTGCGCTACCCAGACGGGCCCTTCTTCTTTCTCTCTATTGCACATGGGAGTCATTTGTCAAGCATGCTGCCTGGTTTTTATTTTCTAAACACAGGACTGTGAAGCAGTCTGGGTATGACAGCCTCTGAAAAACACTGGAAAGTGCAGAGGAAAAACTGGCAAATTGCAGAAAGCAACAGATCTTTTATTATGACCACTGTCCTGTGTATTTCATAAAACTCAGCAGCAAATACCTGCTGTTACAGCGATGTGTACTGTCCTGCGACCGGCTCCCTGGCCTTGCAGGGGAGAATGTCCACAGACAGGCAGCTACACAAACACCTACCTGCCTTCCTCCACTGAATGGACAACGCCCGCTCAGATCTGGCCCCAAACTAATTATTTCTACCTGTAATAATTTTCTGTATAAAGCTTAGCAGAATACAAATAATAATTATTATTTATGTTTAACACCAACAGATGAACTGTTGAAATAAAGGTTCCCAGCAAAGCCTCAGTAGGCCAGAAGCTGTGTCACAGAGGGACTGACAGATAAAGCCATCAGAAATCAAAATGTGAAAGCGACTTTTGCCATCTTCCTTGTCTCTGCTGAGGAGAGCAGTGACAATCCAGAGGGCTTACAGCTGGTTGGACTGGGTAACAATTGCTTTGGGTTTAGTGGTCTTTGTATCGCTGCTCAAGCTGGAATTTTATGAGTTCACTGAGCTAGGCTGAGCTCAGCACAAGCAGAGGCTCAGCTGCTGCACAGAAACCCTGCTTCATCTGACGCTGGTGGCATCTGCCTGGCTCCAGCGGAGAAGCAGCAGCACTGGCACGGGGATCTGCAGGCTGCTCCAAAACCCCACAGCAGCTGCACCCCAGGAAGCAGAAGACCAAAAGTACTCCCTGTCTGAAAGAAAACAGGACATCTCAGGAGGCCAAGGCCTGATCAAGCCCTCGGCCCACATCTCAAGCTATTCTGCTCTCCCAACCCCTCTTGCTGAGCTGCATCAGGAGGACGGGAGGCGAGAAGCCCATCGCCTACCCCGGAGCGTGGCAGGGAGGCATGGCTGTGTGCCTCGAGCTGTCCTTGGGAGAGCAGCACTCCTGCCTCGCTCCGGCTGGCATCCCGGCTGCGCCACAACCGCACACTCACCCTCTCTGCCGTAGATCCCCGGCCGCGGAGCTGGTCTCCTGACCTGGAGCGTGGAGATCCTCAGGGCAGGGCTGGCCACCACGCCATTGGCAGCTTTGCCGGCCGGCTTCACTCCTCCGTCCTGCGGCCTGGCCACCAGCTTCCCCACCTCGGCCTCGGCACGCGGGTCTGGCCGGCCCTCGGTGGGGGGACGCC
>NW_010224427.1:0-4840 GCF_000690775.1 Eurypyga helias
GTCCGGGGGCGCAATAGTTCCTCCAGCCCTGGCTCCTGGCTAAGGCCTGTCAGCGCTCCTCACCCCTGTTGACGTTACTCCGGGGGTTTGTGGGCTTGTAGCGACCCTCCCTCTGCGACGGAGGGGGCTGTCTGTCCTCTCGTCTTGTCCGTGCCGGTACCGCCAGTGCTGCCGCCACCCGGCGTTTGTGGGGCCTCAGGCCCCTTCCCAGAGGGGCAGAGGGGTGATCCATGCAAGGGTTTGCGAAGAAGACCTTTTGTAAACCGGGCTGAAGCCTGACTGCGTTTCCTCGCTCTGTAGTGTTTGCCTTTCATGTGCTTCTGGCAGATAAGATTTTTGGCCGAAACAAGGGACCATGGAAGCCGATGGGAGTGGTATTGACACACGTTGGGCCTGCCATATCTAAAAGTCGAGCGTCAAGTTTGCCCAAAGTGGTGACTATCTGATAAAAAAATGCGTCCTATTTGACATTATCGCCACCTGTGATCGGTCGTTTTCTTTGGCAGGCACAGTTCCTCTTTTTTAAAAACAAAAGAAGTAGTCAGTTGTTAGGGTGGATTTGTGTGTGTGTGCTTGAGTTTTACAAACTGAGTGGAACTGACTGGCTTGAACCTGTGTGAAGGTTGGAGATTTCCTGAAGGTGCTGTACTGTACTCTGATTTTATGTGTGACAGATGTGAATCTGTGGAGCTGTCTGGTGACTGCTTTGAGAAATGCCATAGTAAATGGCCTTCAATCCACAGACTGCCTAAGCAAAAACCCTAAACTATTTAAAAATGAAAAATCCAAATTAAATATGCGGGTGACATACTCTCTCCTCCCCTTAGAAACCATCTGTATATCAAGTTGGCATACTTCAAATAAATTGTCTGCCCAGAAAACGCAACTGCTCAGATCTGATTTAAAAAACTGAACATAATATATTGATCTGAATATATTTAGTAAATGTGTTATGCCTAGGCAGATATGCCCTACCCAGCGTAACGGCCTGCAAGTGTAAGCATCTAACATCTCTTGCCTTAATTGGTAGCGAGTGACGTGATCTGACTAGTCTTAAACAAACTTCAAGTCAGGACTACTGAATCAAGTTTAAAATGGTTTTGCATGCTGGGAGATGTTCCAACCTCAACACGCCCTTCTTGAGATGACTGATTTTTGAAAAGCTATGGCCAACTGTGAGTGAGGCTGCTCCTTAGAGTAAACTTCATTCAAATGTTAGCCAGTGTTGCAGAATGCCTGAAACGTTGCTTTGTCAAGGATGTTTATGCTGTGGAGTACATTCCGCTGTTGTGTAAAAAAAATCTGACCAATGTTAGTGTATTAGTACAGAAGTTTAATTACCTTCCTCAAAAAAGTTTTCTGAAAAGAAAGCTTTTTACCACCTACTATGAAGTATTTATTTTCTGATTCATTTTCTTTAGTATAACCTTTTCTTAGCTTAACTATTTACAGATAAGCTTGGTTACTTGCAGGGAACTGGTGAGGTACTGGAAGTGTTGATTATGTAAAGCAGTGTAATCTGAACCTTAATTGGCCAAAGTATGCTGTTAATTCAGTGTTTGCTGATCACTTTGCAGCAACAAATCTTACCCTGGTCTCACTGAATTTAAGCCCAAGTAAATCTTGCTGTAAGATTCAGAATGCTTTCTGAACAGTTTCTGGACAGCGCTGAAATGTTTTCTTTTGATTAATCTTACAGGCAAAAACTAATAACCTTTGGAATCTCAACCAAATTGTTAACACAAATGCACTGAGGAGATAGTGCAATGGATAATTCTTTAGGATCATGACTTTCAGTGTATAGCTGGTTGTATAATTTACCTTTCTTGCACAAAAGGCTTGTTCTGGTACTACAGAATGTCAGAAATAGTCTAGGTTATTTTGTACTTAAAAGTATTTATTAATATTCATGAAGTATGGTTTCTTAACATGAGGATGATGAAAGAAATAAGTAATGTGATTGCTGTGAAAAATTTGCATATGTGAAACTTCAAGTTTACTGTTCCTTCAATGTCATGGATAAATTTGGTGCCTTTGCATTCTGCTTGTAAAGCAGGGTGGTTGGAACAAATTATTGTAATTACGTATGGGCCTGAGTATCTTCTCTATTGCTGCTTAATATGTAGTTAAAAATAAACTTGTTTTAAAAGCAAGATTGTCCATCAAGATTTAAAGTGGGAAGGCCTTTTCTGATTTTTAGAAGTTGTTTTTGCAACACTAACCATGATCTTCTAACTGTGACTGTGCAGTTCTCCGATTCCTAGTTGTAATGAAATAGGTATGCCCTACTCTGAAACTTTGGCTGTCACCAGAACACTTGGAGAACATGCTTCTGGCCAATACCCTGCTAATGAACTTGAGAAGTAAGTCTGAAGTTCTGGCAATTGGCTTACTCATCGTGTGTAATAGCAGAGGCAGTTGCATGGAAAACTTGAGACACAAAAAGCCAATAGGAGCTGGAGTTCAACAGGAGGCATACATTCTTGGGAAGTGACATCCTATGTCTAACAACTGAAACTCCATTTTACTGAACTAACAAAACAGAAAGGAATGTGACTGCATTTGGATAGAGCTGTAGGCATACTGCTGTGGAAGATATACTCAACTTTGTGCAAGAACAGCTAAGTCATGTAGCCTTTATGATTTTTATTTGTGTGGCTATTACCTGTGCTTTGTAGCTCTGCCTTTTGGAGGTTGAAATAAGGAAACTCGCCTAGTGGGTACAACTAGCGTGGAACTTGCATTGAAAGCACTCTAGGCATTTCATGTGTCCTCCCCTCCACCCCTTATTTTTTGTTCTTTCTCCAAAATTCTACTCTTCTACGGAAGTTAGAGAAGCTGATTTTTGCTTTCACAAAAAAACTGTTGAGACTGACATTCCATTTGTACTGTCTTGCCCTACAATGGGACATTGTTCAAGACTTCAGCCTTAGACAGTTAAAAATGTTAAATGTGTATTTAATTGCTGTGACACAGGATAGATAATGCCTGGCACAGTTCTCACAATAATTTATGTGCCACAAAACAAGTGCAGTTTATATGCTTCCCTTTAAAGGCCCTTAGTTCAATCACACAATTTCTTGTCCCAAAGTGCCTTAAAACCTAGATCAAAGCAGTAATTAAGTATCCTTTAGATGTGATCAAACTCAGTGATAATGATCTATGAATGCAGTATTAAAAAAAAGGCAAAAACAAAACAACAAAACCAAACAGGAAAACAAAAATTCCACAACCTATTTCAAACTTGGATGCTATAAGGAATCATTTTCTAAGACTATGGAACGTTTACTAAAACAACTATTTTGCATGGAATATGATCATAGTACTCAAATTTCCAACAGAGGGAATGAAAGAGAATGTTGTTAGCTTAATTGGTATCTCTATCTGTTCTTCTGTATGCAGATATGTTGTGATAAATAGCCTGTTTATTATGACAGCTAGTTATAACATCAGTCTGTTCTTAAAACTTAAGCTTGAGGAACAGAAATTCACCTTTTGATTTAGAAGGTGTAGTAGCAACATTGTTTTTTAAATAATAATAGCCAAGCCATATGTTTAATTTCTCAATTTTTTTTAAGACCTCTTGGCAATCATTTCGATGTTGTTTATTTTGTTAGTGTTATTGCCAATCAGGTGACTTGACCATACACTAGCAATGTGTCAAAAAACCTACAGCAAGATTTGACAACTCAAGACTGTCATGTGGTAGATGATTCATTAAAAAAAGTGATTACTTTCAAACATTTCTGATTCACTCAGACTCTATAGAAGCCTCTCATAATTTTGCCATTGCTTGTGTCTCAAGTCTGGTTTCCTTTGAAAGCCAAGCTAATGGGAGACACTAGTGGATTTAATGACTGGAACTTTGGGACCTGCTGGATAGCTTCCCCTCTTCTTCATAAAAGCATCTCAAACTTAACAGCGTCTGCAGTTTTCATGGACGTGTGTGGCTAGGTGAAAAGACCCAAACCATTGCCTCTGTGAAGAAAATGCTGCTGCCTGTTATCTGGTAGGCCCAAGAACTTCAAATAACCTGCAAACATATACTGACTGGCCAGATAGAAAGAAGGTGGCTTGGAATGTGTGCTACAGTGTAAGCTACCTCTTATCTAACAGGTACTGGCTGAAAATGGGGGAAGCTGTGGGTATTTCAATGGTGAAATCAAAGTATGGCAATCAGGGGTTATCACCATGAGAAAGAGGAGGTAGACAGAAACCCCGTATAGGTGACAGTGTAGAGAATGTGTTTTCTTCATCCTTCTTTCAGGAGGAGATAGCCAGTCAGAAAACCAGACTTCTGAATGTTTCTATCACACTGCATTACAGTAGATCAATCAACAAGACTAGAGAGCTGTGCTTGTTTTAATGTAGCTTTCAGTAAGTCTCTGGTGTTGTGGGTCTTGG
Organism: Eurypyga helias; assembly: GCF_000690775.1. NCBI lineage: Eukaryota > Metazoa > Chordata > Aves > Eurypygiformes > Eurypygidae > Eurypyga > Eurypyga helias. The sequence goes on from NW_010224427.1 coordinate 4,405, forward strand.
TATATGCTATATAAAACTCAAAACATTTTAATTTGAGCGACTACTAGTTAACACGCTCATTACGATATACGGTAACATGTGATTTGTTGGCTATTCAGAAACTCCTTGAAAGGACCCGTGCCAGGCGAGAGAACTTGCAGAAGAAAATGGCTGAGCGGCCCAAGATGGGAGTGAGACCCACGATGCACGCCAAGAGGGTCAGAGAGCCTTTGCTAGAAACTGGAAACCAGGCACCTCTTCCTGGTGAAGAAGGTATTATACAACAAGTTTAATAAAGTGTCTTATTTTTTTTCTAAGGACAAGGGAAAACCCTTAGTGTTTATCTTAAACTAGACAGCGATGGATGCAGTTACCTGACCACTGGGATTGAATAGGGCTAATGTTTAGTTTAACCTGAGACCAGATGCTCTAAGTAATTAGTAAGCTATTTAAAAAC
>NW_010224428.1:0-48437 GCF_000690775.1 Eurypyga helias
TTCTATGATTCTATGATTCACAATGGCACATTATAGAACAGCTGCTTGTCGCTCTGGAAGGCAGAACAGCAATGGTTACTGCCTCCCTTTTGTGTACGTTCGGCTGAAAAACCTTGAAGGATCTTCAGTGTCAGGTTTGGTAACAGACTCCGCTTCCCCTGCATTCTGCAAGGGGGTAGTGCAACACGTGATAATAGGCACAAAGCTACCAATCACCGTATCATTCCACAAAGCTGGCAAAAAAAAGGCTTTTTAAAAGCAATGGCAATGGTGGTTAAGTCAGAGGGAATCTGTTGAAATAGGAATCTCGGTATTTTTTGTTTTCTTCGATGAAAGGAGGTACATCTTCCAAAAAGCAGCATCCTTTGTAAACTAAGATTTAAACTGAACATTATTCCTAGTCATGCAGGAAGTCCAGAAGAACAAGAACTATGGATAATCAGTTAAAAGAACTGACAGATACCCTGATGTGTTGATCAGTAGTAATACCTAATTTCGATTTCGAGTGTGCTGTAATGGATTACCATATAGATGCAGCAAAGCACTAAGCATTAAATAGATCTATGTGTTTTCTGAAAAAGCAATATGATTTCGCACTGTGGGGTTTCTGAAAATATTTCTTATTAGCGTACTGTGAAACGAGAAACAAGGTGTCAATAGGCAGTTGGGATTCACAGTGGGGTTGCTGACAGGCTGGGCTTGAGTGGAAGAGCCTATCATTTGTTTTATAGGAACAGCAGTTGGTGTGGTTTGCAATGCCGGCAGTGGGGAGGGCGCAGAAAACGTGGTTGAAAAAATTTCTAGTTGAAGGCCAGTCTAGTGCAACTTTGAATTAATGGGTTACATTCGGCAGGTTTTGTTGAGCAGTGTAGGCTTGTAACCACAACAACTTACTCAGGAGCAGATGCGGACTCTGAATTTAGATGATTTATATTCACTCTCATATGAGCGTTCATACCTTCACGGTGGGGCTGTGATGCTGGCCATCTAATCTGCTTCTTTAATGTGACCTCTCTTTCCTGTGTGGTAGTACTGTGCAGGGGACTAATCACATCTCTTCAAAGCATGTCCACATTTTTGGGGGGATGTGTGACCGGTAAAATTACGTGAAGAACATTGCTAAAGCTCTTGGGTAATATGTATCGTTTCTTTGGGCACCTGAGGGGGATTTTTGTACCTCACCACATTGCTTCAACAAACCTTCATTGCTAACACATGAGTATTCTGTGCCTGGTGCTCATCAGACATCCAGTGATGCAGACATCTGTTTTCTAACTGATTTTTCTAATTTCTAACAGAATTTTCTAATTTTGGGTTTACCATAACGTTACTGTGACTCCTGAAATGTACTGAGAAACGCATTTTCAGTGGTAGAATTATTAGATTTTGACAAATTGCTAATAAACGTTGTGATACAGAAGTGGTGCTTGTGTTTGGTTTGTTTTGGTGGTGGGTTGTGGGTTATTTTTATGTTTAATACAATTGGTTCTCAAAAGTCAGTGTTTTGGAACAAATGAGAGAGAATTTACATCCAGAGACAAGCTGTGACGGTATTTTAGTGTGGCCTGTAAGAGACATAACCATCTACTGTGCTACTTATTCCGACTTAAGCAATGGAAACAAAATATATATGTTTTTGTCTGATTTTCCATAAAAAAAGAGAAGCCGTTTGAAGGTTCCTCCCACCGATGTGTTTTAATACTCGAACCCAGACAGTTCCTCGTTGGGGTTGTGTTTAATGGAGCCTGTCCCTGTGCACTTTGGGCACGGGGGGTGCCAGCACTGCATGCAGTGCCACCGCTCCTGCTCCAACCTAAAGTGTTCCTGATGGGGTCACCAGCTCCTTTCTGCCTCGTGCTGAGCTGAGTGAAGGCGAATGTCAGAAATAGTCTTACGAAGTGGTGGGCTGCTGGCATTTTCATGTTTAGATGGATAATGAGAATTCTTTGTCTGTGGATCCCGCAATCTGATTGGCAGAAACGTGGTCCTTAACTAACAGGTAATGCCTTGGTGTGAATCACAGCCTCATTTTTAGCCAGGCAGATCCTCCATCCCAAGTGCGTTCCTCCTGCCTGTGGACGGGGAGCTAGACCTCTGGCCACCAGCCGCCCGCTCCTTTGGTCCCTGCTGCCGCGGTGTCCTGGGGAGGGAGCGGTGGGAGTAACACTGGAACGCAGTACGTCGGGAACATAGAAGGGATGTGTCCATTGTTTTTATTCTAAGTAAACTTTTAGAAAGGCCAAATATGCTTTGGGGAGCCCATGCTATGGTAGAGACGTGAAAGACGACTGTTCTGTCTGTGTGACCCGAGGTCTAGTTCCCTGAATCGATGGACTTGTCATGACTTCCATCTTCTGCCATGAAAAAAGGAATGTTCCATTTTCCAAAGAGACTCTCAGTGTTATATACTTCTGCAGCACTTTGTCAAAAATTAAAAACCTGTCTGTCTTGCTCCATCTCTCGAGCATAGTGTTTAACAGCAATACCGATTCATGTGTTGGCCGTCTCTGACGGATTGCCTGACTTGCCAATTGCTGCTTTCTTGGCTGCGATGCTTTATTTCCTCTCGTGAGCTTTTATGTGCAAAAGACCAACAAATGGGTCACCGTTGCTCCAATGACTTGTCATTCATTTTGCATCCTGCATGTGGTACTTCTCAAAACTCAGTGGTGCTTTGTTGTGCAGAAGTTCGTTCCAGTGATTTTGTCTGATAATTACGAGGAACTCTGTTAGTCATTTATAGTATTGTTTAACTTTCTTTCCAAAATCAGATGGTGAAAACCAGTCTCCCATTCAAACAGATCTTCTTAATTTGATATTCCAGGGGCTGAAAATCAGTAAGATCCAGACACATTTCTCCAAGTAAGACCCCCAAACAGTTTGGATTTACCCAGATTATTTAATAGTGTTACCACCCACAAAATGGACTACGAGCAACATTTGGTAGCCCTGACTTTTCTTTGCAACTAAGATTATAAGGCTCCCTTCAGGAAAGCATTTAAGCACATGCTGAAATTGCTCTGTTGGTGCCCTGCAGCGTAAGAAAGCTACGGGGACTGGGTTTGACCACAACCCTTCCTTTGTTTGATCTGCCAGCGTGGCAGGCCACTGCAGATTATTCCACCTAAGTGCTTTATTAACTGCGTGTGCTGTGCATTAAATTAGTCTGGCTTTGTGGGATTTGGCTCGGTTTCACTCACTGAAACGCAGGTAAATCATCTCACAGTGACTGCACCACGGCTCATCTCTGCCTTGGCTGGGAGCGCAGCCCTATTAGGTGGGGAACAGGCAGACCTAAGCCCCAGAAGCCCCCAGTCTGGCCCATATCTAGCAGTAGGCATTACCAGGCACCTCAGAACAACCCAACATAGAGGGAGCTGCTTAGAAATCTCTACCTTCCCTCAAAATCAGTTCATGCTCAGCAATACTGGGGTCTTGCAAGGCAGTGGGAAAGGGAAAGTGGTTCATGAATGCTGTGGTATCTATTCAGGACCATTCCAAGTATCTTCCTCCATAACAAGAGTACAGTAATGGGCAGGAATCCTCACTGTCATATGTATTTGCTTTCTATTGTGTTCTCTATGTATATGTTACCATTTGTTTACGTCTTGTGTATTAGTTTCTCTGTATCCTCTGAACGAGTCAGTTTATTATGGAAAATTTGACTGTTTAGTTTTGTTTCCTGCAGAAAATATTGCAGCTACTACCCGAGAGGATTTTTTATCGATGGCATTTTCGCAGTATAGGTAAGAAGGAATGGTTTAAAAAACACTCTAGCACAAATTAAATCAGTGTTTTCTGTAGTCACTTCCCTGGCTCTGCAAGTCCTGTTAACTAAAGAATCCCTTTGCCCATGCACAGACAATGCTTACATATGACACTTGCAATTGGAATTCTCCAAGTGTGTGGAAAACCTTTTTCCCCGCTATAACAGCTCTCTGTGGCTTTGGTTGTCTGCTTCACTCTTATTTTGTATGAATGCTCTTTACATTTTACCTGCATCCTCTTCCCTTTCTTTATGTGCCGGGAACTGTCAAGGTGATGGGGGTGTTAAACAAGCACACCTCTCACTAATTAGGTCTCCCTTGGTAGACTAACGCCAAAAATTAAGGTTGGGGAGGGTTGTGGAATCTCTGTGGCTTGGTGCGAACCATGGGCTGCTGCAGTGAACATTCATTACTGAATTAATGAGCTTAATTTCTGCCCTGGCATTTCTGTGTTCTCTGTGCAGTTTGGTTCATTAACATCTATGAAACACTCAGTTGTCACCCTGTTTGTGGGAATTCAGGGAGGAATTTCTGGTTTAGAGGTGGGATAGTGAAGGAAGGAGATTAAGGACAAAAATGCAAACTTTTTAATAGTTCTTTTCAACCAATTTTTCTTTTAATGAGTGGTCCACAAATCTACCGGCCTCTCTAAGTGGAATTCTGAATATCCGGTATCTCTGCAAGTTTGGTCCCACCTGTCTTTCATGGATTCTCATGTTCTGGAGGGTTTGCCAAGCATCTTGTTAGAACATGGCACTGGCCGTGCCAGACACAAGTTATCTATGGATGCCACTCGCGTGGTCAAGCCGAGGGACTCTGTTCTTTCCCTGTGCTCCTGCAGTATTTACTGTACCTATTCTGGCTTCTGGAGCAGGGGAAGAAACAGGAGGAGTCTGGCAGAGACAAGTCCCAGACTTAGTAAAGCTCTACTGCTTTTTTGTAGTCTACTGCCCATGCTGCAGTCTTTTTGGGGCAGCTGTTCTGCAGGAAAAGGCTGCATAAGCATGGGACTGCAGACTGCACTGCAATGGATGCATAAAGAAGGTGCCCTACGGCACCTAACATTCTGCTGTAGAGCTCTCTGCTTAAGCACAAATGTAATGGGTGTCTAACAGGCTTGGTTTGCTTGCTCATGAGCTTGGGAATCTAAATCGGAAAAGCAGGATTAATTTTTTGGAACAACTCTCATGTTTTTTCAAAGTTTTCATGGAGTTCGTATAGGAGTTTCAACTAGATTTTAAAATTAGATTTGAACATGAAAACTGTGGGGGAAAATAAAGGGGTTTATTGTCTTTAGTCAGAGGATAGTTAGGTTTTTAATGATGTAAATATTCCCTGTGGCCTACAATGCTTACACAGCAGATGTTTTGACCTTGTGATCATGTACAGGAGCCAGAAAGCAGATGTTATTCTTCTCACTTCACCAGACCGACTAAAGCCAAATGGGCGTGGAAATACTGAAAGGTGAAATACATTTATTTTGACAGTCAAAGCACCTTGAAATCCAAAGAAGTAGCTTAACTTGATAATTTCCTGCGAGTTAAACCCCTTTGGTTCACCATGACTTTGAAAATTCCGCTTCTCAAAGTGGTCACAACTCTTGGCTTCGCTGTGCTGCTGGGCACAGGTTGTATTCCTGCATATTGTGGTGTGGTTTGGGTTCCAGCACCGTTTCAGCAGCTGCCGTGTTTCTTGTCAGAACAATGCATTTGCGACTGCAGAGGAAATGACGAGTGGAAGTTCAAGGTCAAGGGAAGGGCTGTTGTCATGTTTCCAGTCGGCACTCACGAAAATAAGAGGAGACATCTGCTTGACCACTTTACTGCCATTTCATCTGGATTAGACCAGAGCAAATTGGTTTTAGTCAGTTGTTTCATAGCTAACACATTCGTTATATTTACGCTTTTCTCAAATAGTCATATTTGGATAATTTTTTAGCCGAGTCCAATGAACGAGCTACAAAATTTGGCAGCGCAATTATTTACAGCTCTGCCTTGTGATTTGCTCTTTGCTTAATGTTCATTTGCATTAATATGTATTGGCTGTATATGTTAATAAGTCCCATTTAGTGCTGTGACATGGTGAGATCTTGAGGGAAGGATCACATTTGAGGAATGTGTATAATTCACAAATCCAGGAGAAATAACAGCCGAGTGCTACATCATCCTACTTTTTTCAGAATTGGGTTACAAACATCTTTTTGCCTGCAACATTGAGTGTATAACAACCCTCTGATTTTTAGGTCAGACATTTGAAGTGCAGGGCGGTTAGCCTGGTGTTTCTAAAACCAGAATTGAAATATTTTGCCGTTCTAGTAGTTGTGTTTTATTGACATGAGCGTAGCATAAATTGCTGGCATTGTTTTCTTACCATTCTGGTCAATACTAGTGTATTTGAATGCATCAGTCCTACAAGTCAGACTTTCTGATTTCTCCAAATCAAGCAAGCCAAGATTTCCCCTAGATATCTTATTTTTAGTGAAAATAATTTCAGAAATTGTCATCTGACTAAAACCAAAGTACCTCACTGTAAAGATCCATTGTATTTAATCTTATAACGCTGGTGATGATGACTGTAACTAGATTCACTTGGGGTTTTTCACCCCAGACTTTTCTTTTTCTTAAAAAACAGAGCAGTAGCCACATGATGAATGGCATTAAACTAGCCTTTTCTGTAGTGTTTGTTAAGAAAGCATTCTGGTGGAGAGTGACCACCTTAGTATCTGATACGTGCCTATTTAATCTTTCTAATCCAGGGTCGATTCTGAAGAAACTTTTGCACACTGGAAATTCTCTCAAGGTATTTCTTTTTGATGATGTTTTCATATTTCTTTTCACTTGGATTCTTATGAAGTATATTACTCTACAATATTCTGATGTCAGTGGTTTTCAGGTTGTCATATTACTTATTCACTTTTTAATCATAAATTTTATTATTGTAATCCTAGATTATTTTAATAGTTATCTTCAGTCACTTTGCTGTTCTAGTGACCTTTGTAAAGTTACCTGGAGAAGGTAGCAATATGTTTTGCTTATACTTTATTTTTTCAGATCTCTCTAGCATTAAGTATGTTATATTAAACGTTTCTTGTTTGCCAAAGAGTTTAAATCCATTTTTTCTAAATATATTGCTAAAATTAGAATTGTATCTTGTTATTAGGGAAAAAAAAAGGTAAATAAGCTTAGCAAATGTACCGAATAGGCTACCTTGGGTGGCTTGTTATGCCTTCTGCCCTTCTGATGTCGGTGGTGTGGAGGGCAAGAGCTTGCTTTGACCTCTGTGGTGCCAAGGCTCCAGATGTGGCAGGGCCTGAAGCACTGGCAGCTCCTCAGCCCTGCATTACCCTTGCTGTTGTACTTCCAGAGCCCCTTTTAGGATCCAGTCTGGAGACTAGCCACGATGTGTTTGGCCCCAGGAATGGGGGGAGTGCAACTAGAACTCTTTGGCCTCTAGTTGGAGTGGTATTGCTGTCCTTGGAGTGCCACCGCCTTGGGTGCAGTCTGCTCCCCCCTTCTCTGCTCATGGTTACATCAGTAATGTCGTTACTCCTGGTATGATGGGAAGACTCACTAGCACATAGCCAGGATGAACGTACTTGTCCTGCATTTTCTTAACTACTTAACAGTGATGCTGTATTTACTAACTTGTTTTAATATCTTTTTCTACAAAATCATCCCCTTGTAGATAAGATGTGAAGGAATCCGACTGTTTCTTCTCTGGCTCCAAGCGCTTCAGACTAACTGTGCAGAGGAGCAGATATTAATATTTGCATGCCTTGTGCCTGGCTTTCCACCCATTGTGTCCTCACGAGGTCCCTGTACACTAGATAACCTCATTAGCCCTCCTAATTCGCTGGACGGTGAGTAAATGAACACAACTTCCATGACAGGGTGTATTGCCTCCCCATCCACTGAGGTTGGCCTGGAGCTGTTGAGTTTCACGTGGGGAATACGCTACGTGGATGACACTGTTGGTTTTTATAATTAATTTGTCAAGCCGTTGTATTTGTTGCACCTGTACAGCCTTCTGATCTTGTCATTCTGAGCTCCCTACGGTTGGGTTTGGGGTTGTGTATTTTTAATTGAGAGGTAGCTGTATGCACATGTTCCTGCAGAATAAGAAGGTGTGAATATTTACAGCTTCCTGGCTGATCCACAGTGATTGCTTGTGTTAACCCTTCCAACCTGCCGTAAATCGGAGGTTGGTGCTGTCCTCAACTGTGTGTAGCAGGACTTGGGGAAATACAGGAAGCCCAAGCAGTTACTGGACTTTGTACAACTTCGTAGCACACTAGTGATTATTTTCTAATTAATCTTTTTAGAGAAAATAGCTTTTCTTTAACTGTTTTCAGGTTTTCTGTGTTTAAAACATTTTCTTTTTATGTCAGCTAAGATTTTTCCAGAAGAAATAACCCCGCTTTTGCCAGCTGTCTCTGGAGAGAAAATTGCTGAAGACCAAACCTGCTATTTTCTTCAGCTACTGTTAAAATATATGGTAATTCAGGTATGGAGGGGATGTGTTCTTAACTATTTATATTTGGAGGAATGTACTGGTGGTAGAAAATTAAGTCTGCGCTGTATCTACTCGGAGCTGGTTTTGCCCCTCACCAGGAAGAAGCTGTTTTCTGCACTTTCTTATTCTTGTTTTCTACAAGGAAAACCATCCCACAGGTATTTCCTTGTGTCCTTTTTAGTGAAAATAAGGAGTTTTTCCCACTTGTGATAAGAATTAATGAATGTTATCCAAACTTGCAGGATAACCAAATATTTTATGTGCTGGTGGTCGCATTTAGAAAATTGATGTGGGGTAAAGATGCAATTTGTTCTCTTTGGACACATACATAGCTGAGAAGGTACGTAAAGGACCCCTGGAGAAAGAGAGAAAAAAGGCCAGATGGCTGCTGAGATTTCCTTTTTTTTTCTTTAAAGGATGCAAGTAACATGTACATCAAAAATTGTAATTAGAAATACATCAGATTAATCTGTACAGGAAAGAAATTAAGATAATGTATTTATTTAAAAGGTACAAATGAAGCAATGCTATTTACAGTGGGAACTGTACAGACAGTGAACATTAAAGAACTCAATATTAAAAAAAAAATATTTTTTGAGATTTTTTTTTTTTACTATCAAAAGGCAAGACCCAAATGGTATTTGGAAGGGGTTTCGTAATCCTGAATACATGCTTTATTTTGGAAAGTGGCCGTATGGAATGATCAGCTTCCTACGCGACTTGTGTTTAACATACTAGAATCTCACCAAATTAAAAAAACCACATACTCTCACTGTTGTTTCTATACTTTTACTAAGTGTTTGGGATCTAAAAGCCTGACTACACCATGAATCCAATTGCATTGTGGCTCACCAGCAGTCACTTGTCTGTGTGGGTTGGTAGAGGGGAGAACAGCTGGGTAGTGCCCTTCTTGCTGCAGACAAGAGATGAAGGTAAAATAATCTGATGCACGTGGAGAGTGATTGCTTGGAGCCAGAGCATAAAGCACATCTTCAAGAAAATTTTCCTGCAACTAGGCAGAATTCAGTAAGAGTCATTGTATTTTGAGGACAGCACTAACTGTTCAAGTGTAATGGTTTATCTTTTGTATTGGATGTGGAATGATTGTCGGTGCAACACATCAACTTAAAGCTTTTTGTTTGTTTCTCTTTAACTTCACCACAAAGGCTGCAAGCTTAGAGTGGAAGAATAAGGAGAACCAAGACACTGGGTTTAAGTTTCTCTTTACCCTGTTTAGAAAATATTACCTTCCTTACTTGTTTCCATCTTTTACAAAGCTAACCAACCTCTACAAACCTGTTCTGGGTAAGTAGTATATATTGTCTTTTGAGTAGAAAAAGAAGTAGTGGTGAGTGTTCTCAGGAGCATGTTACCTGCTGGCACATCACCGCAGCTCTGCTGGATGAGGGCTTTTCCTCCCTTGTCTTATGTTCTGGTTTTTTCCTAGCGCTTTTGACGTTCTGAGGTAGTGCAGGACACTGCCGCTACTCACCGCTGCATGAGGGCTGGCCTGATTCCCCTTCCCTAAGGACATTTCCACTGGCGTAGCATGTGGAACTGAGCGAGCACTCTAACCTAACTGGGATACGTAATGAAGACAGAACATGCCCTCTGATGTGTGTTTTTTTTAGAGAACGAGCAAGCTGCCTGAGTGTGAGGGAGCAGCTAACTTACTCTTGTCTTACATCCTGTTCCCGTGAAGAGAAAACAAGCATGAAGGGCCCTGTGAAAGGAAGTGGAGATGTGCGTCTTCAGCTGTAGGGTTAGGAGCACGCTGTTTCAGAAGCACTTACGGTTTTCCTAATTTTCTACTGAATTATGTTTTAGGGTCAATAAGAGCAGTGGCGTTAATACTCACAGGTTGTACTGCCGCCTCTTCATCATCCTTCCCCTCCCTCCTCTGACTTTTCACTCCTGTCCTTTGCAGTTTAATATTTCGTGCCTAGTCACCTCAGTGCCACTTCAGCTATGCTGTTCACAGCTGGAGCCCAGGCCTTCCCTGGTTTTGAGCCGTGTACAAGTGACTTTTCCCTAAATCTAAGCATCTGAATGAATTACGATCTAACCGATCTCCTTTTGGCAGTCTTCCGCTTCCTCCCATGTGTGTATTCTTTTATTTCAGCTTGTGGGTGCTCTTTGTACCTGAGTTACCTTCTCTTTCCGATGTGCTAGGTATCCTTTTGCTTAATCTTTGCACTGTTGGGTGTTCCAGAGCCAACTTCTCTTCCTCACTGTACTTTGTTAATGAATTTCTGTGAAACTGATAAATTTAACTTACACTGTAGTAGGGGTGGTTCTTTGTTTCTGATTTTGCCCTTCTGTTTTGTTTTTGTTCGGTTTGTGAGCTACAAACAAGAACCTTCAGGAGAGATCCGTGCTGTCAGGTTCTTGCTTTCCTTTAGGAGTAATGAAATGATGATAGGAGATAAGCATTGGTATAATAAATGCAGTCAGTCACTGCATCTGTTATTCATATGGAGAAAATGTTTGTGACAAGTTCAATACATTTAGCCAAAGTCTGGAAGCAATTACTGTGGTTTTAAGATTAGTTTTTCTTTACATCATCTCTTTTTATCTCCCCAGATATTCCTGACGTACGACCAAGACCGGTATATGTTACTGCAACACGAAACAACGAAAATGTATATAGCACAAAAATCCCATATATGGCAGCTCGAGTTGTTTTTATTAAGTGGCTTGTTACGTTCTTTCTTGAAAAGAAATATTTAACTGCTGTTCAGCATACGAAGAACGGAGGAGAAATGCTCCCTAAGATCATTCAGGTGTGCTTTGAAGTTTTGCTTACATATACGCTAACCTTGCAGATGGTCTCAGTGAACTGATAACTGAAGTGAGCAAGAAATCCTACCCCTAAGTGAATAAATGATGATTTATTTATTATTTGTGTGGGTTTTTGTGAATGAAGGAGGGAATCTCCAAGGGAAACCTTTAGTAATTCACCAGAAGTTTGGTGTTTGTTTTTTTTTTCTCATGGCTGTTCGCCTTACCAGTTTCATCAATATTATGTTGAGACTTTCAGAATTTAATCTGTAAACTGCCAGACTTATTTGTGCCGTGGACTATTTCCCAGCAACATCAAAGGCTGCTTTGTTTTCCTCTTGATGATAGCAGCTGTTTACAATAAGATATCAGAAAAACACTGCACTTGGAAGTTACTGCTTGAGACCTCTCTAGGATTAGGGAGCTCACAATGGATTTTATGGAAATCGATGCTTTTTCTTTTAAGGGACTCTCCAGCCTCCTGTTAAAAATTTAGGTTCAGTGTCAACCTGTATTCTTGAATCGTAGGTCAGTGTCAAATCTGGATCAGCTTTTGGGTTTGGAGTTCTTCACTGTAGAAGTCTGAAGCCCGAAACCAGCTAAGTGCAGCTTACCCACTCGGACTGCTTTTTTAATTGATTTTTTATTTCTCCTTAGAAATTCCACCTTTGCTGTCAACTGCTCTACCATTCCAACAGACATAGCCTGGAAAAAGAATTGTTTTCTGTTTTTCACTGAATTTTCTAGACAGCTGACACCAAATAAATACTCAGGTTCCGTAAGGGTGTTGCTGCCCTCAAAATGGAAAATGGTCACGAAGCTACGTGCCGACTTTTGGCCTGAGTTGACTTCTCAGGTGTTTTGGAGTTCATTGACTGTAGCCGATGCCTCGCTGGCATGGCTGAATCTTACCAGAAAGTTCACTGTGAAAAGCAGTAGAGACCTTATTGCTGCTCTGTTACTGCTCACTCGGTAGCAGTCCATCTTAGAATCATAGAATCATAGAATGGTTAGGGTTGGAAGGGACCTCAAAGATCATCTAGTTCCAACCCCCCTGCCATGGGCAGGGACACCTTCCACTAGACCAGGTTGCTCAAAGCCACGTCCAGCCTGGCCTTGAAGACATCCAGGGATGGGGCATCCACAGCTTCTCTGGGCAACCTGTTCCAGTGCCTCACCACCCTCTCTGTGAAGAATTTCTTCCTGACATCTAATCTAAACCTCCCTGATTTCAATTTGTACCAAAATTGTACCTCCCTGATTTCAATTTGTACCTGATTTCAATCTTCTCCCAAAAACGAAGGCACCTGGGGATTCCTCTCCACTATCTGTACCTTCCTCCCTGCCCACCACTGCACACCTCTTTTTTTTTGACTCACGGAGTGGACAAGTCAGCTGGAGGGGGCCCATGTATACATCATGTAGAGTGTAAGACCAAATTCCTTCTTGGATCAAGGAGTAGACTGAAAATTACAGTTCCTGACCACCGAGATCCCAGCGTGTTGTGTGAAAAAGAGCACTAGTATCCCGAGTCCAGCGTAAATATTCCACATTTTTGGCATACGCTATCTCAATTATTTAATGAGGCGTTTATTTTCTTCCATGTAGACTGTTGGTGGTGTAAACCAAGATAAAAACGTGGATCTGGAAAACAATACGTCCTACACAAGTGAGCAGGAGAGAAGCCATTCCAACAGCAGCACCTTGTCCGACAGAAGGCTCAGCAATTCCAGCCTCTGCAGCATTGAAGAGCAGCATCGGACTGTCTATGAGATGGTGCAGAGAATCCTCTTATCCACTCGGGGATATGTTAACTTTGTCAATGAAGTGTTCCGGCAGGTACGTGTAGACGTTTAGTTGCTGTTGGATGTTTGTTTTCCAAGGAAATGTCGTGGTTAGGGGAGAGAATGTTGCAAAGGCTGTTGGTAAAGTAACTCAATGGCAATCCCACCAGCACCCTTCCAGTTTGGAGTCCTTCCTAGCTCTAGTGTTAGGGATAAAATGTTTATCCCAGTTTTCCTGGGAGCGGAAGCTTGTTGCTTGTTGCTGTAGCTGGATGGCAGCATGTCTTATTTGAATGGGCCACTTCATTCTTGGTATTTTGATGTATTTTAAAGGTGTGTAAAGAGCTATTAGCTTGCAAATCTATTACTTGAGTCAGTAAGACTCTTGTTCCTGTGATCAACATCGATGTTCAGTGTCTGTTTGACCATTGGTTGCTTCTACTAGTATTTTTCATTAATTTGACATCTTTTCAACTGTCAGGATAAGAATACACATGGACCTAATGCAGAGGCACAATTTATTTTTATTTTTTTTGGCTGGCACCAAGGTAGAAATCGTTTGAGCAGCAAGCAGTTTCAGGTCCCGCGCGTGCGCAGAAGATGATCTCCAGCAGCGGAGTGAGCACATGTGATCTGCTGCAGGGTGTCCTGGCTGGCACAGTGTAGGGACTGCTTGTCCCATTGCTTCCCAGTGGGACGGATGGCACTGGCAGGAAGGCGTGCTTTTCAGGCGTGGGGAGCCGCTGTGCGGGCTGCCTTCTCCTCTTGTCTGTGCAGAGGGGAGTGTTAGGCTGGCTTCCAGGGAACAAAGGCTAAGGAGGTGTGGTGCTTTCCATTCCATGTGGTCCATGTAAGTGAAACAGATGGTGGTATTTGGATACCTCTTGTGTTTCTCCTTCCCTTACAGGCTTCTCACTGGTCACTCAATTCCTCTGCTCTCTCTTTTTTTCCTACTGTGCTTCCCAGCCTCTCAAAGCATTCTGTGTAGTGCCCACTCATCCCGCTGGTGACCTGTGGTTCCTCTAACAGTTGGCTTCTGGCTTTCTCAGTTTCCATGCCCTCAATAAGCTGACAGTGTCTGTGAAGGCACCTTCAGAAGCTCCACATCCTCGCTGTATTTAAACACGCTGTTGCTGCAGCTCTGTTGAAGTCAGCTCTTGGGTGTTGCACTTGATGCTGAGTAGAGACAGGGAAGCGTGCAGTGTGATGGCAAGATTTCCCCCAACAGAAGTGAAAGACCTTTGTAAGGACTGGGCAGCTAAACTGGAAATGCTGTCACTTTTCACCCATTAATCATGGAGAACAAAGTAATCTCTTCATAGTTGAAAGGACCTGGTTTTGGTATGCAAAATGTATTTTCGTCTCCTTCAGTGTTTTGATACTATAATGTATGTTGACACTGGAAAAAAACCCCTTTTTTTGCACCAGATGACGTTTTCAGACGGGGATTTCTGTGCCTGTTCACTGCAGTGCAAAGGTTTTCTGCCACTGTGTTCTTCTCAGCCTCAAGACCTCCGGCAGCATAGGGAAGCAGCCAGCCTGCCTCTGGCAGCGTGCGGAGAGGACGCCTTTGCAGAGTGATCCCCAATACAGATACTGAGCTGCACACCGAAAATAAACTCATTGTGTTGCTTTCCAAAACTGTAGGGAGAAAGGAGTAAGTGCCAGCCGCTGTTGTCCTCATCCCAACTTACTCATCTCTGCCTACACGTGCAGAAACAGCATTTCACATTGTATCCTGCTGATGTCGTTCGGAGTTGCCTTCTCCAGGAAGTGTAGGGTAGTGCCTACTTTTGGCCTGCCAGACCTGTGAGGTGAAGCCATGTAATTAGAGAGCTGGCAAGGAGCAAAAACCCAACCTCTTTGGTTTTAGCCAAGCAAATACAGCATGGAAGTGATTTGGAATGGGTAGTTACGGAATTATGAATGATGTGGGTGTATGCACAGATTGGTGACTAACCATAACTCCTAGTACAGACATTAAAGTAAAAGCGAGGTATCCTTTCTGTTTTGGGCTGGTTTATTTATGGGAGGTGGGGTGGGGGTGTGTTTGGGTATGCGTGCACACTGGTGTCCTATATACTGTAAAATTCGTGAACTTCTCAATTTAGGCTTTTTTACTGCCACCTTCGGATGTATCTGCGACACGAAAAGTGGTTAAGGTGTATCGGAAGTGGATACTGCAGGAGAAACCGGTGTTCATGGAGGAGCCAGACAAAAAAGACGACAGCCAGGACACTGGGGACAGTTTAGAGGATTCGGCAGTGCAAGCGGACGGTAAACATGTATGGTATCAGAGTTATTTACTTTACCCTGCTTGCCTGCAGCGTATGGCTGGAGTGCTAAACTGGCTTTGTAAATGCGTAACGATTTAAAAAAAAGTGTGGAGAATTAAGATTAAAAAATGCTTTTATTTAAGGACTCAAAATGTAAGCTATATTGAGTGTTCAATAGCACTTGCAGAGTGCAGTGAAGGATCGCACCTATTGAGAAAACCTAACTGGGGGGTTTGTTCCCTGCCCGTACAAACAAGACAGCAAGAACTTACGGAATAAATGCTAATAGGTTCTGCAGTGTTAAAATTTACACCTTCTGTTGGCCTGGTGTGTGTAGAACTGCTTCCTTTTGGTGGTAGTTACCTAAGAATGGAATAATATGTACTAGCTTGTATACACTGGGTGAACTATTTGGATTCAGACACCTTAGTCTTGGAAATAAACTTTTGTGCATCATCTTTTTAATACCCTCTGTTGAACCATCAGTGAAAGCTGACCTTGAAACTATTACAAAAAAGCTGGGGGGGGGTACTTTTTACAAGGGCCTGTAGTGACAGGACAAGGGGTAACTGGTTTAAATTGAAAGTGGGGAGGTTTAGATTGGACATCAGGAAGAATTTCTTCATGGAGAGGGTGGGGAGGCACTGGGACAGGCTGCCCAGAGAAGCTGTGGATGCCTCATCCCTGCAAGTGTCCAAGGCCAGGCTGGATGAGGCTTGGAGCAACCTGGTCTAGTGGAAGGTGTCCCTGCCCATGGCAGGGGGGTTGGAACTGGATGATCTTTAAGGTCCCTTCTAACCCTTCCATTCTGTGATTCTATGACACAATAGTGAAGTTACTTGAAGTTTTGTTGCGCTGGGAGAGAGGTTTGAGTTGTAAAATCACAGTGAGGATGACAAGGTTGTGACAGATCATTTTTGTAGGGGGTTTATAGTTTTGCTGGGCTTAAATTCAGATATTGCTACAGTCAGTGACTACAAAATACGATATAAAATATTGTAAACAACATAGCTCTTCAAACATTTGCAAACCTTTAAAGTCCGTATACAGTCTGTTCGGAGACGAGGAAGTAGCAGTCTGGAATTCCTTGCTGAAATGCATGTAAGACGGGGCAGCTGACCCTGTTTTGCTGTTGACGTTTCAAACGGTTCTGAATAAACACGGACCTCTGCCTTCCTGCTGTGGCACTAACGGAATGGTGTTTTTGAAAGCTTTCCTCTGACCACTCAGGACACAAGCGCTCATCCAGCTGGGGAAGAACCTACTCCTTCACTAGTGCTGTCAACAGAGGATGTGTAGTGGAAGACGAGGACAAAAACGTCAAAGCTGGTGCTCAAGCTGCATTACAGGTGGGGTGTAGAGAAAGCTTACCAGGCTCTTTACAGAATTATGTAACTTACTCTACAAACTGTAATGCAGTCTCCGGGGTTAAGGAAAAGCAGTACCAGCAGTTGATGGGTTTTGTTAGATACCATTTGGACTTCATTTATAACTTGATCAAAATGTGTATTGAACCATGTGACCATGTTGTGGAGCCAGGTATCAGTATTTTAAGACAGAAGATTGATTTTTGATTTTTTTTTTTTTTTTTTTTTTACTGTGGGTACTAGGAATTATCAGAGCTGTACATTGGCTTTCATTGAACCTCATTTATTGGAAGTATTCAAGTATAGTGGTTGCTCCCACATAGAATGCCAGGAAATGAGGAGCTGGTGCCTGACCAACTAGAAGAGGTGCCTCCAAACCCTGCCCACTGCAGTGCACACCTCCATGGGGTCTGTAACGCCCCCGACTTTCCACTTAGAGCAATGTCGAAAAATAAAGCGATGGGTAAAACATGAAACTTGTGCTGAGGAAATGCTTGGCTGGAGGAGGACAAGTACTTTATTTTAAGTCTTGACGTTTTTTCTTCCTGGCACTTTGTAAACTGAATTCTCGTGCTTGTGTTGAAGGTGTTCCTGACAAACTCAGCAAATGTGTTCTTACTGGAACCCTGCATCGAAGTCCCTGTGCTTCTAAAGGAGCAAGTTGATGCTTGCAAAGCAGTTCTCAGTATCTTTAGGCACATGATAATGGAACTATCGATGAATAAAAAGACATGGTAAGCTCAATGTATTCTGCATCACTTAAGGAAAATTATCAATATTTAAGCTTTTGGGAGAATTTCTGGGTGTGGAAAAAGCTGGCTTTCTCAGGGGGAGACCTTGTCACCTACATTACGCTTGTGCCTTGCCTCTGAACTGACTTGCAGGGCTGCTGAGCCTACCTCATTGTTCTGACTTCAGGGTTCTGGCTGGGATTTCCATCCCTGGCTTCACGTTCTCAAAAATTAGTTCATACAGTCCCCAGCCAACTAAGGTTATTTTGCAAATGATCAGTGCGGTCTGAAGTGTGGCCACATGACCGGTAAGTCAGTCTTACTGGAGGTTAAGAGGGGTTTTTTTGGTACATGGAAATGAACAAGTGCAGTTACTAGAACATGTGAACAACAAGTACAGTTTTGTTTTGGAACCAGGGAACAGATGTTGCAGATACTCCTCAGAATAACAGAAGCTGTGATGCAGAAGCCGAAAGAAAACCAAGTAAAGGACACGTTTGCTCAAAGCATGTCGGGATTGCTTTTCCGGGTGAGTGCTTGGGGTTTGGTTGGCTTTTTAATGTCATTTTTTCCTGATTACCCATAGTTTCAGTTAAGTACCATTGCACAGTACTGTGAAACCTACTTGTAAGACATTCTCCTTTGCCATTACACAAGTAATTATTTTGTGAGCTGTTCCTGGCAGAGGGAGACAGGTCAATTTGATCTGTTCTTCAGGGCTCTGTTACAAAGTGCAGGCACACGGTCTCTTGGTGGGATTGATGAGTATCTCTAAAGTGTAAACATGGTGTAACTGTCTTCCTAGATCTTCAGCTGGCAAGTCAAAACTGAGTCATGTTGGGCGAGATGAAGGCGTTTAACCATGGCATTGTACTTCACATGCTCAGCTACAGTACCTGGGCCTGAGCGTCACAGGCGTCGCTCGGTCACTACAATCATTCTGTAGGTGTAGGAGACAGTTCTTCATTCTGTTACTAGTACACACAGTGTATTATTTCAGTTTACCAGAGAAAACCTGAAACATTTGGTTTGGAATTTTTAATTTCCTTAGTCAATAACTTTCCCAGAAATCAGGGGTAGATACTTTTCAATGAGAAATAGCAATGCATAATATCAGTGCATCACAAATACTCGATACTAATAAGCAGGTCAGTGTTAACTTTGTCAACACATGGGTTGGTGTTGGTGTGCTGAGTTAACCTCTGCAGACGTGCATGAACTGTCGCTCACTTCTCTTCTCTCAGACCCTTATCGTGGCTTGGATCAGAGCAAACCTGAGCGTTTATATTTCCCGGGAGCTGTGGGATGAACTGCTCAGCATTCTGTCCACCCTGACGGACTGGGAGGAGCTCATAAACGAGTGGGCCCATATCATGGACTCTCTGACAGCGGTGCTAGCAAGAACTGTGTACGGGGTGGAAATGACAAACTTACCCTTGGATAAGCTCAGTGAACAAAAAGAAAAAAAGCAGCGAGGAAAAGGTTAGTCTCTGTGATTCGGTCAGTGTTTCTTCTATCAAACAAGTTAAATATTGAAGTTTCATCTCAAAAGTTAATTTGATCGAATATTAAATACCACTTAATCTAGTGTAAGAACCTGTTTAATCAAATGTGAAGTGCCTTGGGTTTATGTGTTCTCATCGTCTCACGATGGAAGGTCGCTGAGGTCAGCAGAAGGCAGCTGTTTAACAGGTTGTAGCATTCACTTAAAATCAATCTCTTCTGTGCAGCAGAAAGGAAATGTGGTTTCCTGTGCTATAGTCATCAGTGTAAACACTTCCATGTATTTTTAGTCAAGTGTTTTAGGTACGTTTACATTCCACCCTGCAATTGATGCATGAAGTAGTGATTATTTTGTAGTAACAGTAAAAATGCATCTATGTAGTTTGAAAACTTAATATTTTTCACCTTGAGTGAAAAAGTCCATTCATACTTCAGCAAAATTATGTGCCAAAGCATACAGTGCTGGAGAATTTAATTTTCTTCATTCACAAGGTGGCATTTTAGAGCCTCAGAAGACAGCTGTAGTGGGAAGATCTTTCTCATTAAGCTGGAAGAGTCATCCTGAAGTTGTGGAGCCGATGAGATTCAGAAGTGCTACGACCTCTGGAGCCCCAGGAGTCGAGAAAGCAAGAAATATTGTTCGTCAAAGAGCAACAGGTTAGACCGTCACTGAATGCTCATGTTCCTCAACACTCACTAAGACTCAGGTTTTAAATCCGCCCTTGAGTTGTGGCTGCTCCCAAAAGTAGTGCATCGTCAGAATCAGAGATGTCGCATGCCCGCGGCTGGATGTCTTGGCCACAACCAGTACGAATGAAGGATCAAAGTATTTTGGAGAGCTCTAAATGCATGCTTTTTTAAACTCCCTATGTTGACTGGCCAGCTAGGCCTATGCATGGTGTGCTTCCTTGTGAAGAAATGCGGTACGTTTCTGTTGTTACCGGTTCACAAGACAGCATTTAGCATCAGACAGGCAATAGGTATGGCTGCAGTGCTTCCGTACAGCTGAAATTTGATCTTTCTCTGTTCCATGGTGGCATGTTTCTGTGTGCCAATTCAATGGGCTGTGGATTGAACTCTCTGTAGAAAATTTCCTGCTTTAGAACAGGAGATATTTCACTGCACAGCTTCCTTCCTCATCCATAATGGATCGGTTGTGCTCGTTACCAGGAGAACTTGAAGGTGATAGGTATGTTTTTGTGGCTACAGGCTTCATAACTCAGCCACAGTCTGCAGCTTAGGTCATGAAACATGTTGGCAGTGGAGTCAATTCATTCTTTGTGTCTGATCTATGCTGAAATTCAGCGAGTTCCTATTTGTGCTCCAGGAGGGAATTCTTCTGCTACTGCATCTCTCCCTGGGCCTGTTGCCAGAGCAGTAGAGAGAACCTGGCAGTGCTGATCAGCAGGGACTTTACTTGGTGGTGCGCGGTCATGTTAAAGGAACTTCCTCTCTTTAGAAAAAAAAGCCTATTTGATGGGCAGCAAGTAGGTGGCCTGGCAGGAGGATGAACTCAGTGTGTAAATTAGTTTGACTTTGTATTTCATGGTCATATGAAAAGCGAATTATTCTGGCTTTCCCGGGATTTGGGATCATCAGTGGCTCCCAAATCAGCAGATGCAAAGAAGTTGTGTGTTTGCGTGTGCAGTTTTAACAAATAATTGTTTCAAACACAAAATGTGTATTCCTTTCATAAGGTAAGGCTTTTGGGAAACACCCCAAACTCAGCTGCTAAGGCTGCAGAGGTGTCAGCTTTCCAAATGCAACGTAGCCGTCCCTAAAGCGATTACTGGGGCTGGCCGGGGCATGGCTTGCTTAAGCAAAGTGGACACCTGGGAAAAAGTGTCTCCCACTGGGGGCTGTTTTAGGTCCCTAATATTCTCCTTCCTCCTTTTAAAAACAACACACACACACACACACACACACACACACACACACCCTTCCCCCAATCAACTTACAAATACCAGAGCCCTCCCTGCTTCCAGGGAAGACTCTTTTGATCTGTGCTTGTGTCTGGAGTTAGGGGAGTAAAAGCAAAGTATTTCTGCAGCAGCAGAAAAACTTTTGCCTGCTCTCCAAGTATTTTTGCGTCCTCCTTCCCCTCTGTTCTTTGAGCACCAGCACTGACCTTGCTGCATGGAAGGAGAGAAACTGGATGGTGAAGATTTATTTTCCCTAATAAGTTTCTTAGAGGCTTGTCTAATTCCTCATAACTGTTAGTAACACAACTGATGGGAAATTGCTGCTTTTCTTTAGAAGAGGCTTTATGGTAATTGGGTGTTAATGCGTAAATGCCAAGTTTTTCATGATCTCGGGTACCCTGGGAAGTGTTTCTGGTGGCTTTTCTTTCTGTAAGAAACTGAACCCATTGAAGTGTTGCAATTTTGAGGAGAAATTCACTGAGATAGGCATTCAGGCTGCACTTACTTCTGCCTTCCCTTGTGATGAGGGAGGAAGTCCCAAGACCTTTCACGTAACTTGCATCCCTTTCACTGTCCTGCTCAGAAATGTGGGAAACAGGGCTTAGTATCCCAGTGGCAGAGTCTGCAGGATAATACTGGGCATAAGAAGTCACAGAGTCTGACCTCCTGCTCCAAACAGGTCCTGTTTGTAGCTGTCTTGTATGTACTGCTACTGATGCATCAGCTCAGAAATAAAAATGGGAATTCGGATTAGCCCAGAGCTGGGAATCGTACACTGCCAAAATGAAATATTGCCCACTGGAGAACTGCAGGGACTTGGGAATCACTGGTGATTGCACTTCCAGTGTGTGAGGTACAGTCACATATTGTTAGCTTCCATCCTATAGGAAATACCTATGGGCTTTACACTGTAAACCTGTTTTTGTCCCAAAGGCGTTGTGTTTCATTGTAGCATGACATTTGGAACCCCAGGTTATTCCATGATTCTCTCTGACCTAACTATTGCTTTATTTTTTCCTGGAAGCTAAGCGAAGCCAGTCTATCAGCAACTGTGTCCATCTTTATGAGGCTTTGCCAGCTACTAAAAGCGTCCCTCTTCTGCTTCACACTGTGAGCTCTCTCTTACCTGGTATCTCTTACACTTCTTGTTCTCACAGACTCTCAGGTACTGTACTTTAAAGTCACCTTTTGTATACATGTTCTCTGTGGTTTGGAAAACTGCTGTCTCCCTGTTCCCCTTCTGTCCTGTCGATCATTCTTTAGCAGTGTGGAATGAGGTGTTTTGCCCTGGTTCTGTTTCCCCTGCCTGCGATTGTCTCAAAGCACGGTGCTGGAGTGATACTGGTGGGTGGTAAGAGATGAGCAAGTTCAACCGGAGCACGTCTTGTCCTTTTTCAGAGTTCAAAAGGTGTCAAAGAGTGACTCCTAATGCTTTTTTATTATTCTGTCACTGGGTTCATTGTCAGGATAACTAACCTTTTCAGGGAAAAGGAGGAGAGCAGTACACTTCCAAGGAACTGCTGCAGAAACCAGATGAATGCTCGGATGTATGAGCTCGTGCAAGCAAAATAACCCACTAACAGAAACGCAGTTGGTCAAGCTGTTGATTTAATAGAAGAATCTCCTTCAACCTGTGTGACACTCAGTAACAAATGGGGGTTCATTTTTTTTTTTCTAAAGAAATCTTCCTGTGATTATAGACTCCAGAGGCAAATCTAAAAGATTTGTCTTGTCTCAACTAGACAGGCTATATCTGTCTAGTTCACCAGGTAGCATTAACCAGAATGAACGGGGTCTGGTTTGGGTCTCCAGCACTGCAAAGCGTAACATCCTCCCACCCTTCCTTGTGCGCTCTGAACCCCCCGAGGAACTTTTACCACTTAACACTGCTCATACAGCTTTACAGTTTGTCTAGGGATATTCTATAAAACTGAAATTATAACCTCTGTAACTGGAGGTTCCATTCTAGCTTTGTAACTTGGGGGTTTTAAGTATCTGAATGGGTCACTGTTTCATAGAGCTTTCTTAGGAAGGGAGTTCACACATATACATAATTCTGAGGTCCTGCAAATATTCTGTGTTTTAATTAAATCGACAGATGTTGAAGAATCTCAGCAGCTGGAAAACCCCACAGGGACAGAACATACAGGCCTATTTGCAGACCCGGAGCAGCAGCTGACTCGAAGCAGCAGCACTTCAGATATTACAGATCAGTTTCCATCAGACTATTTTCAAGGTAATTTTGATAAAATTCGGCACTACTGCACTTCTGAGACAGCATCGAGACTTGCTCACTCTCAGACTCTCTCACTCTCTTACCTACTTGGGTTTCCAGCTCTGCCCCAAAGTGGGTTTTACCTCATTTTCTTTCTAACCATATTGTTGGTATCTTGTTGAAAGAACTGTTTTTAAAAAATTACAGACCACACATGGCCTTCTATAAAGCAGGACACTTGATAATGAAACCTGGGAATGTTTGCACTTTGTTTGTAACTCAAACATGATTTTTTTAATCTGACTGGCATTTCAATTTTATATGTTCACGCTGGCAGTTCTGCTTTTGTTCCTGTCACATAGGTATGTAGTGCTTGTTGAAGGACCTTTCAAAACATCGTGTATTCTGTTTCATTGCTGTAATCCTGCACTCAGCAATAAATATAAGAAATGTACATGTAACGGAACTGAAGTTTTTGTATATTTTGCTATGTACCACAAATGTCTCTATTTCTTGTTTACTTTCTACAATCCCTAGGTAAAAAGGCTGGGAGTTCTCATAACTTAACTGCTGCAGACTCCAGATCAGCTCAGGAGAATAAGGGATACATGAAGAGGGAACATGAAGCTGAGCAAGTAAGGCAAAATCCTGATTATTGGTAAGAGCCTGAGAAGGTTTTGTTTCTAATCAGATGCCTTTTGACATTTAGAAACTCCAGTGATGGGAGGTGCAGCAGGTCATCAGCACACATCTGGTGCGAGCTGGGGTCAGGCTGTAGCGGTTAGAATGCTGTTTGGTGACCAGCCTGTCTCACCTGTGTCTTGCCAGCTCCTTCTGCAGTCCCACAGCTGGCTATGTTCTAGTCATTGGCAAGACTTCTGTGCTTTTTTGTATTAAATATAAAAAAGTTCATCGCTTATAAAATGAACACTTAGCTCCAGAAAGGAGAGAGGAGGTATTTTCTGCGGAGTGCTTTCATTTATCTCTTCAGGAATAACAAAGGGCCTCTAAAAGAAAGGGAAACCTGGTCCACTTTGCATGCTGGAGGGAGAGTAGAGAGAGAGACATAAGTTCAGTAGTTGGGGGAATTAAAAATTAACCTCCTGTCTCCCCTTTCTGTTCTGGTGGCATGTGTTATAAGATACTCAAACATCTGGTGCTGGGCTATTACCAGATTGCGCTTCTGCCCTTTCTGCAAGTGGAAGCTGGGGGTTGGCCATATTCGCTGCTTAACTTGGTGACATACCACGTGAACCAGTTTGACCACAAATGGCTTCAAAAATTTTATTTAAACATAGCGATACTAATAGTGGCAAATGTCAGAATGGGGTTTCAGCGACGATAACTGAATTGAGGTGTTTCAGAGCAGAGATTCCCTCAGCAGCTGGGTCTAGTACCACACTGGGGGTAAGGCCTCGGGGCCTCTTGTTGCATATTTGCAACAAACTTCTGGCAGAAATTAGGTTTTGCTGTTACAGATGACATGGAGTTGCTGGCATGAAATCTGAGTTGGAAAAGGCAGGGTAACGGCTGAATTGAAGCATGATGGTTTCCATAAGACATTTAAAATACTCGAGTAGCCTAAATTGAAATTGGAAATACCTTGACTGAGTTGTCTTTAATTTCTAGTAACTGTGTGTGTCTCGAGTTTGCTAAAATACAACTCAGTTCTCAAAGCTACTGAGGTGACATTAATAATTTTTCTTCTTGAAGGTACTCATCCGAAGAAGCAGCAGTACAGCTGAATTAGATGTGAAAGCAGACTTGCAGCAATCGCGTGGAAATTACAGAGAGAGAGAAAAAAGTGAGTTCCAAGACATACAGCATTTTTCTGAAGTGTGGCAGTTGAAGTCATTGTTCTCATTTTGCCTTGTTACAGATATATTGGGTGCTTCTCTCACTGTGCTTTGCTAATGTAGTCTCTAAAAGCGGGGTTTGTGATCTTTAGTAATCCCCTGCCTGTCTCAGGTGAGAGCGTGAGCAGTGACACGTCCATTGGCTATAATAACGATGTAGAGATCGCCCTCATCCCCTGGCAAGCTTTGGAAGATGACCATGAAGTCACTGCGCCAGCAGATGTTTGTGTGGATCCCAGTGCTCCTAACTGGCTTCAGCTCAGTCCTTCGGATACTGCAAACTTAACAGGTACTGTGGTCCAGAAAGTGTGTTTACTATTT
The DNA here is from genome assembly GCF_000690775.1 of Eurypyga helias. Classification (NCBI taxonomy): domain Eukaryota; kingdom Metazoa; phylum Chordata; class Aves; order Eurypygiformes; family Eurypygidae; genus Eurypyga; species Eurypyga helias. Next base: position 25,036 of record NW_010224428.1, read on the forward strand.
CAGACTTTTTGAGATGAAAGGAGTTCAATTTGCATATAAAAGTATGTTTTGGCTGGCATGTATCACTGAGTCTCATTTGTAATGTTCATTCAAAAATGAGATTTGAATGTCCAGAGTCTTATTTACTTATTCAAGTAAAATAATTTATATTTTAAGCTAATAGGTTTTATTTCATAGCACAATGGTCTAAAGAAATTCCTCGCTGTCTGTTTTGCCTGGTAGGAAATACATGGTTCATTCATGATAGCTCCTCTCACCTTAACCCTGTTACTTTCCTTATTTATGCTTCCAAGTACACAATGCCCATGGTCCAGCAGGATGGGGTAAGTGGCGTTCTCAGAAGAGTTTGTTTGGCAGTAGAAATCCTTTCCCTTTTCATTTTATTTATAGTATCTTTAACATACACAACACTCATGATATGTGTTGAAATACTTTGATCTCTTTGCAATTTGCAAAGGTACCTTCCATCTAATAGAGTCCAAGGTGTTGGTTCTGTAACTTTATGCGGTAACGTATGAACTGTCTTATAGGCTGGTTTTCCTAATGGATGTGTAGTTTCAAGGATAATTTTTTTTCATATTCACTTTTTCCTTGAAATATCTCTAATGAACCAGCACTCCTAGTTCAACAGACCTACATTGTACAACAGGCAGCATGTAATACAGCACACGGGGAGGGTGTATGATAAATTCATCGCTTGCTTTGTGATACAAGACATTGCTCCTTTGTGTGTGCGAAGGGAGTGAATTACATAAAATAATCCAAAAGGTAATGCAGACTAAAAAGAGAAATGGGGCACCGAATGCATCATTGCCCGACAGAGCCAGGGTGCCCACACTGCATCTCTGCTGCTCACCCTCTTTGCAAAACTTTGTTTTGCTGTAGAAACCTCCATGGTGTAAGGGAAAAAAAAAACCCTGATGCCACTGCTGAACAGCGTAGGTGCAATTTCGCTGATGATAGAGCTGTTGTTTGCGTTTATTTCCAATTACATTCAAGGATATGAATTCTCCTATCCTGGCAGTCTTCACCCATCCCTGCTTCCCTCTGTGGTTTGCATGCTGCTGTCTCAGGAACGGCTGCTGTATAAGGAGATACTGTCCGAGCATGTTCTTCATTGCTGGCAGTGCATCCTTTTCAGTTCCTGTGCTCAGTTCCATTTCCAGGTCACTTCATACTGTGCGATCCTAAAAAAGAAAGGACTCATAGGGATGGAAACGCTGCCTGTAAAAGCCAGCTATCAATTGAATAAATCTTTGGACGTATGTGAATGTTCCATAAAACTGCATTTGCCTCCCTGCTAAAAATCCGCCCTTGAGTGGGGGAAGGCTAAAACTGCTCTGCAGTTGTATCATCTCTGTGCCAGCCCTTCAGCCAGTAGCCTCTGCCTGTTTCTTCTTCGAATTATGCACTGGCTTGAAGATGATGTGGTGGGAGAGAATGCTTTTGAGCTGGAGGATGGCTAGAAGGAGTAATGTTCCGATTTTATCAACCAGATTTATACTGTACGTTGCATTTCCACCTCATGGAAACCCACCTTCCCTGAATTTGCAGACAGCAGTGAGTTCCTTGCTGATGACTGCAGTATAATTGCTGGAGGAAGCCTTATTGGTTGGCATCCCGATTCTGCTGCCGTGCTGTGGAGGAGGATCTTGGGAATTCTTGGAGATGTGAACAATATACAGTCGCCTAAAATCCACGCCAAAGTGTTTGGGTACCTTTATGAGCTGTGGTATAAACTTGCAAAGGTATTTGTACATGATGCTTACATCTAGTGATAATGGGGTTGGTTTTGTTGTAAAACGCACTATGAAGTGTGGTTTAGTATTCGTGTCTGACCGTAAGTGTGAGCTTTGGAGGAGTCTGAAATAAAGATACTCTTGGTTCCTAGTAGGTATCCCCAGCAGAGTATGTTTCTGTTCAATAAGAAGAGAATTTAATGAGTTAGTTTAAGTGGGGTGAGGACACAGTAGCAAGGAAAATAAAGTATGGAATAGAATACTGCAAGTGTTGGTATTTGGTGCAAAAGCCCATGGGATGACCCAAAATATGTGCTTAGTCTGTGGGGAAGCACTGTGGAACAAGCTTCCCTGGTAGTTCTGGCTTCAGTGTATATATAGTAAATAAAATGAAATTAAAACTATTAATATGAAACAAAGAGCATTAATGTAGTAATGATCAGTTCTATTAACTCTTCTTTCAAAATCATTAGATACGGGACAACCTTGCCATAAGTGTGGACAATCAGTCTAGTCCCTCTCCTCCTGTCTTAATTCCTCCACTCAGAATATTTGCATCGTGGCTGTTCAAGGTACGTTATTTCTAAAACTCTCACACATAGTGTTTTCTTCTCCATTGGTACTGAACTTCTGCATGTTTAGTTGCATTATTTTTAATTTGTATCGTCGCTGCTGGGATGAGAAGACCAATAACCCTCCAAAGGCTGTTTGGGCTTGAATCTGTATGTAAATAAACACACAGAACAGATCTGCTTTATGGAATAGCTGCTGAAGATGCAGTTTTGCATCAGCTGGCTACTAGAAAACAGAGCGGTGATGCCTGGTTTTTGCTCTCCTCAGGCCACCACGCTGCCGAGCGAATACAAGGAAGGCAAACTGCAGGCCTACAGGCTGATCTGTGCCATGATGACACGGCGGCAAGATGTTCTCCCTAATTCTGATTTCCTGGTTCATTTCTATTTTGTGATGCACCTTGGCTTAACGAGTGAAGACCAGGTACAAGCTCTACTTGATTAAAAAATGAATTTATTACTGTGTGCCAATGGACATGGCTGTGTTTTCATACCTGAAGGTCTGGAGCAGAAAGGACGCGGTGCTTTGCAACAATTGGTGCGTGTCATTATCCCACGTAGCCTAGTCTGTACCTCTCTCTAGTTTCCGTCATCCTAAATTCTCACTGCTCTCCCAGTTACAGATTCTTAAAAAACTTACTTGTGAGTGTCCCAGCTGCATCACAGGTGCACGCTGATGCTTCTCTCGTGGTTTCCATACATTGCCGAGGAGTAACCTGTGGTGGGTTTCTGTCCCACTGCATTGCACGGGGATGTTTAAAGCTGTCACACCAGCTCTTGCTACCCAGGGCAAAGGGGACTGAAGGGAGAATGCGACAGCGCATTTTTTTCTTGCCGTAACCAAGAGGGGCTACCAAAGAGTCCCATTTCCATCCAGAAATACCATTTCTAGGTCAGTGGGTTGGCCTGAGAGGAAAAGGCTTAATCTGTTGAGATGCAGGAAGTTTATTGGGCCACAGAAACAGCTAAGTATTCCTGAAAACTGTAATAAATACTCTTTAGACAAAACAGAGAATGTTTAAAATCCCTTCCATGTTGTTACAGCTGTAGGAGTGTGTTTTCTTCCCTAAAAGGAGTAGTGTGATAGAAGCAATGGCTAGAGCCATGCTGTGGATGCCGGCAGAGGGCAACAGACCCCTCTGGAAAACTTGCAGTGTCGCTTCTGCTTCCCAGAGTGGTTTCTGGTCCCTGGTATGGCAGCAGGCAGTGTTGGGTCTCACATGGGTCAGGTTGTTTCTGGGCTGAAAGAAAGAAGTAATGATTCCTTACCAGCCTCTTGCCCTCTACATCTCAGTTCCCCTCCTGAAAAGTTAAGAGCTTTTGGAAAATCTTCCTTTTAAATAGATAATGGGGAAGGGGAGGGTTTTCTTCGGGAAGAATCTCTGAGTCCTGGCTGCTGCTGCAGCTTAGAAAAACCCATAAGCGTCTGCCGTCTATAAAGCAGAAATGGGGAAAAAGAGAAGTGTAGTGGCATCTTTACTTTTTGCCACTCTTGGTATGTGACCAGAGAGTAAGGAATAGCTTGTTACTCTCATTACTTCACTAATGCCTCTCAGATTTCTGACAGTTTAACACTACTTGGCGTACAGGGTAACCTCATTCCCCTGCAAAAAAACCTTGTGCGGTAGCACCCACCACGGGCAGACCCCCTGAGTTTTAAAAAGCACACATCATTAAATCCTCTCACCTAAACCACACAGTTTGGGAAACCTTAAAGCCTGATGGAAATCAGATTTTAAAAAATAATTCACTTTTATCTTTGGAAAAACCAACACCCTTTAGTCAGTGTGGCAGCCACTGCTCCCACAGGGCCATAGGGGTGGGAAATGTCAGGGATTTTAAGGCTTAGGCTGTATTCATCTGCACATTTCCATGAAATGGCTGGATTTTCAGAGGTGTTCAGCTCCCTTTTTCTAAGCTAAAAGGTGCTCTGGTGTTGGAAATCTGACTGCTTCCTCGAGAACTCTTTCCTACATGGATACAGGAAGACTTTTAAAAGGAGGAGTTGCTGCTTGTGGAGCTGTTCATTATGTTTTGGTGTCAATAACTTTTCCAGAGATGTTAAGCTTCTTGCTTCCCTGCACACTGGATTTCCGTCCTTGTGCTGAGCTACAAGCCACGAGTTCAGGAAGACGGAGTGAAGACAGACCCCATGCTGCACATCATTCCAGGGCTTCCCCGGTATTTTGCAGACCGGTGCTGCTCTTTGTTCTTCCCTGCCCTGCTGGAGTTTGGCTTATTTGCCTCTTGGTGGCACACTTGACCAGGAGTTTTCCGTTATGTCCTTCCAGCTTTGCTTTCCTTGGCTATGGAGCTGTGTTACCTCACTAGCAAAGCATAAATTGTGTGTTGGAAATCACGCTGCTACCCTAGGATCTCCCAGCTTCCTGTAAGGAACGGGGTGATAATGCCCATGACACAGTACCAGTGCTGATTTGGGGATATTTGTACCTCTCAGTGATTTTTGGGACATGCTGTTACCTGATAAACTTCTTACATCATGGGGCACAAGGATCACTGGAACACTGATCCTGGTTCTTCATAGCACTGTGCAATCTCTCCCTGCCCAACCACAGTTTCTAGGATTTATGTTATTGCACCCCAAAATTAACTCTGGGGCAGAGTTGGTTTGCAAATCAGTGTCTTGCTCTTGTGGAACAGGAGAAAGGGTGGGGAGTTCTCGGGGAGGAATCTTCCTTCTGTATGTGACTGGTGCAACTCGAGAGTCTGGGGGGCCGAGCAACAGAAAGGGAGATCGAGCCCTGGCAGTCACCTGTGCTACTTTTGGGGTGGCTGTGGAATTTGACAAAAGGTGCAGTTGGAAAATTTGCAGCCTGAATGTGATGATCAATATTTTAGTTAGCATCAGACAGGTTTCTTTGTGAAATACGTCTCTTTCCACTCCCTGCGGAAATGAGTATATGAGATTCCTGACGGGTGTTGATGGGTTCACTGTTTTGAATATGCCTGTGAATTAACACAGTATTATTCCCCGCAGCCTGATGTTCAGGCCTGTGTCGGGGGTAGGTAAAAGAGCAGTGGAAGGATGTGTTTCATGGGAAACTCCCATGGCACGCCAAGTTCAAGATGCAGCAATTAGCGGATGAGAGAGGAGATAGGAGATAGGTAATGAGCTGCATCTAATTTGTCCATGTGGAAGTGGCTTAACAACAAATGTCTCTGAGGAAGGGAACAACTCTCTGCAACAGTTGCATCACCTTTTCAGGTGAGTTTTAGGGTATGTCAGGTGCAGTTTGGGCATTGCTGCCTTGTGGTCTCTGGCGAGGCTGGTGCCTAAACCCCCCTGTTGCAGTGATGGCAACTATATGTGTCTCTTGACTGGGACAATAAATACAGCTTTTGAAATTAAACCACAGTACTACTGCAATGCACAGATTTTATAAATACCTGAACTGGGAAATGTACTTTATTATTGCTACTGGTTGCTTATGGTAGCAGCAGTTTTTGCTTCATGAACTTGGAAAGTCCATAAGCATCTCCTTGCTCCATAGCTTCCTTGGTTTTGCTGAACATGAGCACCAATACACAATTCCAAAGTACTACTAATGCTATTCAGCTCCCTTTTCAGAAAAGCAGCTGTTGAGGTAACTCCGATTCCCCAGTTCTGGTACTTTTGTTACGTAAATAATCCTTCTGGATTACTGGTGGTTTTGCCCCTAAAACTTCTGTGGGTTTTTGTGGCACTGTCCTATTTCTGTACATGACTTGGCACTGCTGGTTGGAGAAGAGGACGCAGTGCAAGTTGGGGGCTTACCCTGTGGCTCCACTGTCAAAGAGGAGGCAGGTTTTCACTGGTTTACAGGTATCACTGTTTTGGAAAGCCAACGCTCCTACCAGGGCTTTGGCATCTGTTAATGTGCTCAAGGCAACCTCTTGGCAACACGTGCTGCTGTGGTTTGGCCTGGGAGAGGTGTTCTGAGCAGGGAGCTGGCAGGGTAGTTAGGGGTCCAGCTTTGGAAGTGAGTTTTAAGCAGTTTAATAAATGTACAATTATACTGCCTTGCCAGAGCAGATTTGGAATAGAGTGCCTGTATGTGTGAGAGGATGTTAAGGAAGATAATAAAAGGTAGGGACTTCAGGCATTCTCTGTGGAAGGGACATCTAATAGACAAGGACAGAGACCGTGCTGATGACTACTTTTAGCTTAGGGATGTGAAGGGCAGAACTGACTTTGAATATGGATGGAGAAAAAGAAAGCCCAAATCCGAATGAGTTGACAGATGTCCTCAGTGATTAAATTTCAGCACATGCAGGCCGGGCTGCCCGCAGGATGCGGCCCAGCTGGAGGCAGAGAAGTTAATGGCTATGTTCTGCGCTTGATTCCTTGTAGGAGTGAAAGGGTGGTGTAGATGAAATACTCAATAAAGCTGGTGATACGCTAGTGTGCGCTATGCTCATCTGTACATCTCTGAGTTTAACATACACTGACTATGGAAAGGAAGCTACGCCAATGGTGAAAGATTGACCGTAGCGCTCTGTACAGGACGGCTAATTTATATTATGAAGCGCTTCTTAGCAGAGTTGCTGCCGGAGAAGCTGTATTTATTACCTATTTGCGTTAACGTTCATCTGAAGAGTAAAAAATGAAAGTACTTGTGAGCGTTTCTATCTCTCTGTTAAGTCCTTCCTCAGCAGTGAGGAGCCATGTACAGCTTCTTGACTGCTCAGCCATGGGTACTGCTCATGGGGACGTGTATTAGCCGGGTAGAGCCTTGTCTTCTACAGGTACAAGGAAGGAGCAGCTTCGCTTTTGCGTGCTGTGGAGTAAGTACATCTTGCCTGGGTTTCTGCCTGATAATGGTGAGCATGAGGACTCTTAGTTGTACAGCATTTCAGAAACCATAATGCATCGTGGACTCCTTTCCAGACTGCCGTTTTGGAGAAAATAGTCATAGTACAGTCTATTATGTCTTAGATGCCCGTATTTTAGTTTCTTGTGACTTTCTTCCAGTGGCTGCCATGATTTTCTTGCTCTTTTAATCTCCCCTATGTCTCCCTTCCTTAGAAAATGTGCGAGTGTGCCCCCATTACGTGCTGTGAAAAAGTGCTAGCAGACAGCATGATTCCAGCAGGGACACAAAGACAAACACAAGGTCTCACAGGCAATCTCTGCTTGCTCACAGTAGGATAAGCTGGAAGCGCTGAAGAAAAACAGCTACAGGGGTTGGCTGGGAGAAAGGGAGAGCCAGGTAATGCCAACTACAGGGGTTGTGTGTTCTGGAACAAGTTTGGTAGCTCTGTTCTTTTTTTGGTAATGCTTTTTTCTCTTTCTAACTTCCACCCCACCCAAATTTCCCTTCCATGGTCTGGGTTCTGCATTCCCAGCAGTATCCTGCTGGAGTGCCCACTGTTTAAAATCCTTTGTGAGGGTTTCTGAACTCTGTCCAGAATGGAAATAGGGTTTTTGAAACAGGCTACATCCCTCTCCCTTCCCTTTTGCTCACACCTTTTCCTCCAGCTCTCCAGCCATGACTGTAGCTTCAGGATCTCCCAAACGTTTGTTCGTGTGCCCCTGCATGTGTTTTATCAGTGCAGCACACCGTTCTGCTTCGCACGGTCTCTCCCTGTTGTGCTCCGCTCACAAGGTGTTTTAGCACATACATCTTTGTTTGGAGGTTGAGTTTAAATGGATTTTCTGAATCCTGTGCATGCTGAGGGTGTCAAAATAATTCACCAATCCTTACTGGAACTTCATTTTTGACAAAGTAACTCTTACCTGAAATGCAATGATAGCTAGGAGAACTTGGGATGAGTAAATGGAAGCGTTGGCTGCTTTAAAATAAAGAAACATGAAGGATTTACCACATAAGTCGGGTGTAAATGCATAGTCTTGCCCACGCTCTAGGTATCACCCCCCGTGAGGTGTCTCGGCAGAGGACAGAGTGAACTTTCAGTGCAAAATCCATATTGTTCCCGTGGAGGGACAGTTGGGAACGTGATGAGGGCAGATGGCCAGCCACCTGGTTACACCTGCGATCTGCAAAAGCCCGGACAGAAATGAGGTGAAGAATATGTTGTAATTGGCCTCTCGGTGAACTTGCATAGGTTTTCTTCACTTATTCAGTGGATGTCGATGACCTTATGATGTGGATCATTAGATCAACCTGTACCAACATGTCATGCCCTTCATAGGGTTAACGCATTTGAGGAGGACACGCATGTGATTGCCCCTTCCCTCTCTTCCTCCCCATTTCTAACCCTACGGAGCATCATTTTGAATGGAAATAGTCCATAATGGTCCTCTTTTTTTTTTTTTTCCACTTTAACAACATGAACACTAAATTACAGCTGTGCAATTATGTAAACAATGGAAATGCTTCCAGAATGAATACTTCCTTTTAAATTTTCATTTTGGGTAATCACTGAAAGGTTTGGGAGCTGTAATAAACCAAAATTATTTTACACGTTTGTTGTTCTAAAGGTCAATTATGAAAGAAGTAAAGAAACGGCGCTGTATGGTGTGAGTAAACCAATTTCTATTGCCATCACCATATGTTTTTCTTATTGCTTGTGTTTTTCCAGTTACTGTGTACATAGCGTTCAATTAAAGTGACTCATTTACCAGGCTGTAAGCCGCCGAGCAGAGTTTACGTTTACAGAGCAGCGCTTTGAAGGGAAGGAAACAACTTGCCTCTGTTTGAATTACCTGATTTTTTGCTGTATCGTCGATAGGACATATGTTCTCGCTCGGTGCCTTTCTCATCAGCCTGGCTCCTCTGATAAGCTCGCTGTGCTGCTGAGTTACTGTGTGAAACCATGCTGCTGCTAGCTGGGTGGTCAGCCCAAGGGTGCTAACTGGGGAACACGGGAGAGCAGTCCGTTCTTACCCATGAGCGCAGTCCTGGGATGGGATTTCTTCCCTCTCCCTCCTGGGCTCAACACGCTTTTGTTTGGACCCTTGTGCACCCATACTTGTTACCGATTAGGTGCATGTGGTATCACCGCAGCGTACGGTCTGCACTGTGAATTGAAGCTACAGAACAAAAAAAAAAGTTGAGGATTGTTTCATTAGTTTTTCAAAATAAATTTTTCAAAGGTGTCTTACTATGAAAAAGGATTTGTATTTTTTGGCTGTAGTACATCTCTAAAACAGCAAGTCGATCCAAGCAATGCGTTCTTAGAGCTGTTTGGAATGGGTGTGTTGTCCCAGCCTTTGTAAGCTTGTATTAGTTACCCTGTGCTGTAAAAATGACATGCGTTACTGTATTAGTGCCAGGGCTTTGCCATGGCTTTGTTATCCTTGCTTTCCAAGTGTCACATCCAGTGACCACAGCAAAGAGTCGGGGGAGCTGTGCGACAGTTTCAGGGCTGATTGACAGAGCGAGAGCAGGCGTTCAGGCAGTTGTTTGCAGCAGCTCTTTGTGCATCGCATCACCTTTCGGGCCAGGTTAGCACCAGCTCTTTTAAGGTGGCGTATGTCAACAGCCGTGTACTCCCATCTGCTGCTCCGCGGCTTGACACCCAATTATTCCCAGACCAAACCCACCCTGGTACCAGGCTGCGCTGGCCATTGCAGGTGCGTTGTGTTGTGAGGAGCCTGGTGCGTTAATCGGACCCTTAATTATCAAAAGGTGGGTCTTTTGTTCTGCTCGGGGTGTGAGTTTACCCCCCGCTTTATGAGCTGCTGCATCCATCTGCTCCCTCTTTGCGAATGTTTGCGTTGACCGATATTGACTTTAACATGTATCAAAGGAAGTGATTAAAACTAGTTTAAACATTAACTCGAGTGGCATTTTCGCTTATTCAGGAAAGGGAAAGCAGTATGTGCTACTATGCTAAAACCGAGTATTATTTATTTAAAATACCTAGCAGGGTTATTTCATAGGATGCTGCTGCTGTAAACACGCAGCCGAACACCGAGGTGCTGGGGTGTTCAGGAAGATGCTGGTGTAGTTAGAGCATTTCTCCATATTGCGAAAAAGGCGTTTGACTACTTTGCTTTCTGATGCGGAAACTGAGCATACGGACGTGTGCAGGGACTAAAGTGTGAGCCTGCTTTAACACATTGTGAAGCCAGTCAGGATGAGCACTGACAGTGGCTTTCCTCTGCACCACTTCTTTGGCATTTTATTGAGGTGAAAAATCATTTTCTGCTCAATGCAGAAACAGCTTTACCCAATTCTTCAGCAAATACTGTGTTGCGGGTGAGGGTTTTGCAGGTTTTGTCCCTAATTTTAAACCTGTTGAAACCCTGGAGGAAAGAAATCTTAAATACAGAAGCTTTGCTCTGATGTGAAGCGACTGAAGGGTTGAAATGTGGAAGGATTCAAGTTGAAATGATCATCCCAACTGTGTTCTGCGTCACAGGGCAACGTCGAGAGCAAAGCTGAGGCTGGTGGGCTGTTACCTGCACAGGGCTATTTCCTAAACCCCCAAAATCCCTCTGTTCCCTCAAAAGTTTACCCAAACCTCCTTTTTCCCCTGAGGCCTATCTGTATTTGCGATCTGTATGTAGAGGAGTGACTTGGAATGCTGTACTTAACACAGGTTGAGCTGTGTGATCGTGCTGTGTGTGATCACTCCTTGCACCTGACATCACTGAGGCTGTCGGCTAGCACAGAACAGCGCGGGATCCGGGGTGTGCTGGAGCACCGCGCAGCAGCTGCCTTGAGCTGCTCCCACGTCAGCCCGTGGTTTCACACCTATGGAATCTGGAGTAACGGGCTTTTAGGAAATACCTCATTTGGAGTGGTGTTGCGCTTCTTCTTAAATTAACGGTTTGAGTGTTCTGAATCCAAAGTCTTGTTTAAGAGGAGAACAGTTCTGCTTAGACACAGATGCCTGGGAGTCTGTTGGGGTTTTTTAACAGGAAGTTAAGAGTACAGATGTTCCCAAAATGTGCTTTTCCTACTAAATGCCTCTGCAGCGGAACGTGGTGGTTGCTACATGATGATTAGTTGCGCGTAGAGCTGTGTGGCTCTGCAGATTATCACCTTGATTTGTGTGGAACTGGTGAATCGCAGAGTTAAATCTTCCTGAACCCTCCCTTTTTTGGGGGGGCTGGTTTTTTTTGCTTATTTCTCCTCCAAACAGGTAACTTCTCTTTCAGGATATCTTACATACCGTCATAAAGCACTGCCCACCTTGGTTTTTCTTCCTGGGCTTACCTGGCTTTACGATGCTGATCGGAGACTTCATCACCGCAGCGGCCAGGGTTCTGAGCACGGACCTGCTGGAGGTGAGTGTGGCCGTGTCCTGTCCCCAGGCATGGGTCTCCCCACTCGAACAGGGAAGGCTCAGCAGTGCGGTGCCAAACGGGGCTTCTGGGGCAGATCCCACAGCAGCTGAGGTGTGAGATCGTGGGATAAGGCGACATACTCATGTTGCAAAGGTTTTTCATCAAAAGGCTCAAGTGTGAGAAATCCTGTCCTCCCTCCGGCCCGTGTGTTAAAAGCAGCATTTTGGAATCTCAGGAGCTTTGTTCAGAGAGCAAATACTGAATGTATGGAGCTCTTTTGGTAATGTAGGATTTCTTACTAAATATCAGCAGTAATAGAAATGTGATTCTCATCGCTCAAATTCCCAAGGTATTAACAAAATGGCAAATCCATGATGCCCAGATAAGGATCGAGGTCTGGCAATCCTGTTTTTCAGCAGCAAAGCTTTGTTGTACCTAAAACACTGGTGCAGGGGGGGACCCTTCCATCCATTGGGCCAAGAGCTTTTCTTGTGCTCTTGACATATGTGTGGCTGAGCGGGCGGCTTTGCGCAGGGATGGAAATGTGAGCCTACCTGTGCCTCTTCTAGCCTTCCTCAAAGGCTTTCCAGCCGTTCGTTTGTCATTTTGAAATATCTGATCGGCCTGATCATTGATCCAAAGCATAAAGTGCTAATGAGAAATGAAAACTCAGCTTTTCCAAGGGGGAAATAGACCCCCAAGCACCACCTTCCATTTCTCCCCCGAGCATAAAGCTTAGTGTGCCTTATATTTTCGACGTTACACGAGATTACGTGGCAGTAGTTAATGCATTTATAGTTCACGCCATGTAGCTTTTGATGGGTTTATTGAAATAGGAATCTCTCTCCACAATTTTACCGTGTATCCAGTCAGTTGGAGTGCATCATGCTGCCCTTCGTGTCACACAATCAGCTAATATTAGCGCTGGATCAGTGCTTAAAACTCGCACTCAGCTTTCCTTTAGGTGGTTTGGTATTTATTGACACCGAAGTGCTGGCAGTTGGGTTGTGTAAGGACAAAGGAGATACTAAACGTGTAGAATAGGCTTAGGAGCGGGGCCAGGTCCCTGCTGGAGGAGCTGCTCAGCCTCAGGGAAAAAGCAGAGCACACTATAACCTTATGAAGGGTTTTTCAGGAATATTTTTGTTTTCTTTCCCTCTGTTAGGCTCCCCGTTCAGAAGCTCACACCATCCTTGGTTCTCTGGTTTGCTTTCCAAATATCTACCAGGAAATCCCCCTCTTGCGGCCCATTTCCGAAGCTGGTGAGATCGTTGTGGGAACCGCAGATGTGAAGGTAAAGCTGCGTTTGGTCAGTAAATCCTTGGGTCACCGGACGTGTTATTACTGTTCGCTCACTCTGTTCTTACTGTACGTTTTTGTTTAACAAACGAACCCCTCAAATCCCCCATCTGCACACGTGTTATGGATTTATTTGGTAAGCGTTGCTTTGCTTAGCATGCATGGTGAAATGACCAAAGCCAACTGCAGTTTCTTTCCAAGGAGAGCAACCTGGCTGTGGTTGAACGTGGTTTTTTCCATCCGGCTGCCTGTCAGGTCACTTCGTTAAGTGGTGGTGGTGGTCTTATTCAAATAAGAATACACGGTCGTTGTGCCTGTGTATATTAGCCCATCGTTTAAGAGGTGTGCGCTGTACATAGGGGAAGATGGTTTTTGCCTTATTGGCATTACAGTGAAACATTAAGAAAATTCCGCTGTTGGACACAACCATCAGCTTCTGTGAATGATTTTTCACCGTGGGGATGCCTTAAAGCAGACTTGATCTTAAAAATGTCTCTTCTGTATTAAAAACAGAAGATTTTTAGATTTTTCCAAACATGGCTTGCTTAAAACGCTGGAGTTTGTATTATCATCACCCACCGTTTGTAAATACCCATCAGCTCTGAAAATGAGTCGTTTTCCATCTTGTACATGATTTTGGGTCAGATGTACCCATGAGGGCCTACATACTTGAGTTGTGACGGGGAGTTGTCCTCTAGTAAAAATGCTGTAAGAGTAGACTAAGAATTACAGTTTTTTCACTTGTACCTGTGTCAGAATTAAACAACTTGAAGTAGGAATATGAAAAAGATGCTTACTCTGCTTTATTTTATTATTTCAGTGCTACCTTATAAATATTTTATTGAAGAATGCTACGGAGGAGCCAAGTGAAGCTGCAAGGTAAAATTCTGAGCAAAAGAAAAGATGGGCAAGTCTTTCTCGTTACTTATTTTTCGGTGCTTGTACAGCCGAGTTGCTACTACTGCCTTGTGGTTTGACCCTACGTCAACGGGTTCTTGCATTGGCCTTATTGAGGTGAGATCCGCCCTGCGCCACGAAAGCGTTGACCTTTCGTGTGATCCGAGAGAGGGAAAAGAGAGATTGCATCTTTCTGCATTTCTTTTCCTCTTCTTTCCTCTTTTTTTTCAAAAACTTCTTCTAAAGCTCCTGACAAAACCACTTTTTCCCTTAAAAAAGATGCATAGCCGTCTGTGGCCTTGGAGTCTGGATATGCGAAGAGCTAACGCAGTGCACAAACCACCCCCAAGTGAAGGAAGCAATCAATGTCATAGGCGTGACGCTGAAGGTATTACTGTGACGCTCTCTAATCTTGCCTAAAACAGGGATTTCCATTTGTTCAGTCGCTGCTGACTGTAGGGAGCACAGCCTGCTGGTCAGTCTTTTCATCGCTTGCAGCACTGACCATTGCCAAACGTGCAATTGCGCGGGCCTTTCCACGTGGTGATGCGGTATTGCCATCTCCGAAAAGGTGGCTCCCAGCTCCGAGACTTTGCCTGGGATTGGCAGCTCGTTATCTGAGTTAAGGTTGCATGATGACGTCAAGCCTGCTGTTCCCTATGCCTGACACTGTGTAGTTGGAATTGTTAGTATAGATGCCAGATCACCTAGAGCGTAGAAAAGCTGAGTGCACTGTTTTGTAGCTGGGTATTTTATTTGCCTTTTAATTGCCTTTTCTTCTCTTCCAGTTTTCTAACAAACTGGTGGCCCAGGTGGCCTGTGACGTTCTTCAGCTGCTGGTTTCGTACTGGCAGAAGCTTCAGAAGTACGAATCCTCTCTGTCCAGAAAAATTACTGAAGTATGTCCGCTTCTTTGAGATGTTTGTTTGGAAACTGTATGCAAAGTTGTCTGAATTCCTTTCTTGAGGTACTGCACCTGTGATGTTGTCAGCTTTCTCTGCAGTCACTCTCAGCAGAGGCACTCCCTGCAGTCCTAGGACTGGTGCACTTCTGTCATTTGTATGATTTATTTCCAAAATGCCCAATAAAACTTGGATTTATATTGATCCACAAGGGCAGTCAGATGTTCCTTAGGGAATTTAACCTTTTCCAGACCCTCTTCAAATGAAGCTCACGCTCTGTCTTTAGAGTTAAACATGTCTCTGGAATTTTGTTTGTTTTGATGTAGATCCTTGTGGCCACTATTGCATTCCTTCTGCCGAGCGCCGAATACTCCTCTGTGGAAGCAGATAAAAAGGTGTGTCGCTGAGAAGAGCAGTCTCCATCCCTTGTGCTGTCTGAGTAGTTATTAAACAAAGTCGCTTTGAACCACTGTCATATTTTAAATTTTCAAACTCATGCCTTTATATTTGGGGGAATTTAATGGAATACACCTAAATACTGTGTTCCATGTTTCTGTTTAGTTTATAGTTTCTCTGCTGCTCTGCTTGTTGGATTGGTGTATGGCATTACCCATGAAAATGCTGCTGGAGCCGGTGTCTGCTGGGGTTCTTGAAGATCAACATGGATCCAAAGCTCCTTTGCTGGACTATATTTACAGGGTGAGTACGAGGAAGGTATGTGATTTATTGTGTCTGGCTGTTAGACGTGCCTTTCCCTCATCCTGTTAGGCACAGGAGTGTTTCAGCCCAAGCTGTGGTGAATGCTATGAAGAAAAGCTTGGAGAGTTGGGGGTGTTCAGCCTGGAGAAGAGAAGCTCTGGGAAGACCTTAGAGCCCCTTCCAGTGCCTGGGGTGGCTACAAGAAAGCTGGGGGGCTTTTCCAAGGGCAGGGAGTGACAGGACAAGGGGTAATGGGTTTAAACTGAAAGAGGGAGATTGAATTCGGACATCAGGAAGGAGTTCTTCCTGGAGAGGGTGGGGAGGCACTGGGACAGGTTGCCCAGAGAAGCTGTGGTTGCCCCATCCTTGGAAGTATCCAAGGCCAGGCTGGATGAGGCTTGGAGCAACCTGGTCTAGTGGAAGGTGTCCCTGCCCATGGCAGGGGGGTTGGAACTGGATGATCTTTAAGGTCCCTTCCAACCCAAACCAGTCTGTGATTCTGTGATCATGGATTCTCGCAGTGTGGGCATAAGTCATACAGATTAGAAGTTGAGAATGTAAAATGTTAAGATCAGAGACATAGAAGAGAGAGGATGGTGAAGAGAGAGAGGTAAAATGCTGAAAACAACAAGCCGGGGAATATAATCTTTGCAAAAATATTTGAGTTACTTGAAATGGACTGTTCAGGTACTTTCAAAATAAGTACTTCCTCGGTGCCATGCTTGGGTGCCTGCAGGTTCTGCACTGCTGCGTGAATGGCTCCAGCACCTATACCCAGCAAAGCCACTACGTGCTGAGTCTGGCGGATCTCTCCTCCAGCGATTATGACCCGTTTTTGCCCCTGGGGAATGTCAGGAGCTCGGAGCCAGCCCAGTGCCACTCCTCCGCAGATTTGGGCAACCTGCTCACCGTCGCCGAGGGTAAGACATTTCACAGGGTGTGGTGAGGACCAGCATGTCAGCGCTCGGCAGTTGGGAAATAAAGCTTCCCAGGTTCCATCTCTGCCTTGAAAATGTGCTTCTCCTTACTGTGCATAGCAGTTATCCCTTGAAAACTGGGCAGCGCCCTTTCAGGATGAGTTTCAGTTGCTCTGTGATAGGAAGTTGGAGTTTGTTGCTGATGTTGCTCTTTACGAGGATCGTGGGAGAAAGAAAATGGCACTGAGGTGCTGTACAGCAAGAAATCTGTACCGAGGAAGGATACACAAAGAAACTCGTCTTGCCTTTGGCAATGCTTATTATTATTGTATAGAATTAAATTCAACAAATAAGCCCCAAATCAAACTCCTTTTGGAAGGATGCACCTGCCCTTCTTGAATTCCCAGTAGAAATGACTCCGTTGTCATAGATCATTTGCCCTGTTCTGAGGGATTTGAGAAGGACGTGTACGGTTTGCACCAAATTCTGCTGCTGTGTGAGCGTGCCGTTCCTGCTCATTTAAGGGAAAGAGATGATGTGTCAGTAACATTATGTTACTGACAAGTCAGCTTAGAAGTGAAGCATCCGAACGGGTGGAATAATTTATCTCTGAGTGATTTATTGTAGGGATCATCACCTTCGTTTCAAACAGTTGTTCAAAATAACCTTTACAGCCGTGGCTGTCCAGCTGTGACTTATGTCCACTTTAACTTCATCGCTTGGTGCATTAACGTGTTTCTGTGGAAGAATCGCAAGTACAGGTACAACATGAAGTTGAGAGAGATGATGTTGCACTGGCAATGATGCTTTAATGGAGTACTTCCAGGTTTCGATCCTGTGCTATTTTTGAATCAGCTCGTTTTCTTTCGTACGCACTCTTAGTTTTAACAAAAAGGCCAAAAACCCTGAAAGCGCTTCTGCGCAGGTTTCCTACTGAGCAGGGTGTGTTGCAAATAGCAGAAAGGTGAAGTTACGTGCTGGGTACGTGGGTTGTTTTAGGTACAACGAAATGTTTCTCATCTTGGATGTGTTGGTGCCCTGCAAGTGCTTTGGTTTGCTTGGTTTTGAAGATTAATTCAGAGATTTACAACTAGGGGATTCAGGAAAAGAATGAAAGGCCTTTTTTATGGGAGGAGGCTGAAGAATTTTGGCTTGCTGGAGCTAACCAAAGGCTGAAAAGGGATATACCTGTTGGTTAAAAGTTTATCAGGAGGTCTAAATCCCAAGGACAGGGGGAAGCACTACAAACTAGAGAAAAAAGGGTTTGAACTGAATACAAACAAAACCTGGAAATAGGTTTCTGGGTATAAAAGGGAATATTCTGGAATAACGTTCCAGTCGGAGAAGTGGAGGCACAACATAACTCAGAGCACATTGGATTTATGAAATAACTGATGTATTTGCCTGTGCTGCGGGGAACATCTTGGCGTCCAGAAAGTCTCTCCCTGCCTCACCCAATCACCTTTCCTGCTGTGCTGCTGGAGGTGGAAAAGCACTGGGTTGTAGTTGCTTTTTTTTGCATCTCCGTTTTCCCTTTGCTGCTTGTGCCCTGTCCCTCCCTTGCTACAGGGATGACTGGGAATGCAGGTGGCAAGGAGAAACACCTCAACCCGCTGGGTGAAACTTGTGGGATCAGTGTGCAGGACTGGGTGTTGGAGTCCTGGGTGTGCCTGTAGCCTAAACGTCAAAGGGCTTGGGATAAAATAAAACAGGAATGTGTGATGGGTAGAATTGCTTGGAAAGGGATTGTAAACAGCTTCTTGAGCAGAAGGACTTGGAAGCTTGTCTTGGTTGTCGTGAAACAGTTTGCAGATGCTCTTTTTAATAGCTCATATTGATGTAGTATCTTTCCATGGACGGTTTCAGAAAAGAAGAGGAGGAACTTGGAACTGATACCTCTGACAGCGCGGATGGTCATGACCCACCTGGTGAATCACCTGAGCCACTACCCGCTCAGAGGCGGCCCTGCCGTTCTCCACAGTCTCCTTAGCGAGCACCACGACAACTCCTATGTGGAGTCCTCCGAGCTGTCCTCGGAAGTCTTCCGGAGTCCCAACCTGCAGCTCTTCGTGTTTAATGATAGCACCCTTATATCTTACCTCCAAATCCCTGCGGAGAAGGCGGCAGCCACTGAGCCAGCGGCAGCCCCCTCGGATGTAAGGGTAATTGTCAGGGATATCTCAGGGAAGTACTCTTGGGATGGCAGAATACTGTACGGCCCTTTGGAGGGCTGCCTCCCGCAGCAGAGCGCAACGAACACGGTTGTGCTCTCGGCCAGCCCTGAGCACCATCTCCTTTCCCAAAAAGACATTTCTCAGGGGGAAGAAGGAGAAGACGCCCTTGACCAGTTGTTGGAGAAGATTGGCAACACCAGTCCGGAATGCCTTTTGCATCCCCAGCGTAAGCTGAACGAGCCGTCGCCACCGCCCTTTGGCATGAGCTCTGACCAGGAGAAAGCCATCACAGAAGCCCTGATGAGGCAGAGCACCAAGGAAAAGGAGCATATCATTAACTGCAGCTCACACCTCGGCATGAAGGTGGCCCATCAAGAACCACCGCATCCTGCATTTTATTTCTGTCGCCTGTTGCTAAACGACTTGGGAATGAACTCCTGGGACAGAAGGTAGGAAGAGAGGGTTCAGAACGTGTCTGTGGTACTCTTACTCTTCTCACTTCTACCCTCAGTGTGTACACACTTACGAAAGCGAGGATTATCTGGCTGGGTGGTTGAACTTTTACATACACCTCCTTCAGTGGTTATTTTACAGACATCTGTACATTGTTTATATTAATAATTTCAAAAAGCACCTGAATCGTGCTAATTTGATTCCCTTCTCTTAGGTATGAGAAAATACTGTGTCTGTACTGTGTTGCGTTTTCCTTCAAATATATTTTTTTTAATATATGTACAGAAAGAGCTTCCATCTTCTTAAGAAAAATTCAAAATTGCTGCGAGAACTGAAAAATCTGGATTCCCGACAGTGGTAGGTAACTCTTACAAACCATGCCACTGATCAGGTTAGTGTTTCCCAGGAAAGAATGAGTCACCAGAACCAGAACTTCACTGAAATGCCATGTGCTGCTATGCAAATACTTGTACACGAAACGGACTGTTTCTGGAGAGTTCTGAGCCTGCAGGGATGTGCTGTTTCCACTGGCTCTGTCCATGCAGCACTCACACCCGGGAGCAAAGAATAGGGCACAGCAAACTCATTCCTGTTTTCTTCAGCTGAGAGGGGAGGGTGTAAGTTCCAAAATGTTGGTGGCCTTGGCTCACCTTGCACAGGACTAATTTCTGCAGGACCATCCCTCTGTCCAGAGCAGTATTTTAAGAGGTGATTCCCATACAGGTACTGTGCAGGCAGGTGGTGGTGGAATAGAGCTCTGCACGTTATGTTTTATTTTTCATTTGATACATAGCTGTTTGAAAAACGTCTGCAGCTTCACACAGTTCCGATTTTCTTGCATTCCAACAACTTTCATACCAAACCCCCACAGCTTGTTTTCAAAGAAGCCAACTGCCAGCCTTGTAAAACCCAAGCCAGGACCCAAAAGTTAACAGTGCTTTTTCTTTCTCATATATCATCACCCTATAATTAAAATTCTGCCGGTCAAATTATGCTTCTGTTAGCGCCTGGGCAATCCTACACACCAAAGTCCGTGATTAACCCTGTAACTGGAACTGGGTCGTCCGTTCTTTTGGCTCCACGACGTGGCTCTGCTCTCTGAGCTGTGGTGTCTCTGCCCTGTGGTCTGGGGGAAAAAATGGTGAAAATGCGTTTCTGCAACTGAAATTGGGTGATGTGTTTGTGTGGAATCAGGCAAATGATTCCTATAATTCTACAGGAATGGCCCCGTAGAGTTAAACACGGTCACCTGCTCACAGCTTTGAGTGCAGGTGATCCAAAAAAGTATTCTGACCTAAAACTTCTTTAACTTTTTCTAACTTCTTTTTCTCTGTATGACTAATTACAGCCGGGAAACTCACAAGATCGCAGTGTTCTACATCGCGGAAGGACAGGAGGACAAGTGTTCCATACTGTCCAATGCCAGGGGAAGCCAGGCCTATGAGGATTTCGTCGCTGGACTGGGCTGGGAGGTAATAGTCGTAAATTTAGGCAAGCTAAAACATTGGAAAACAAATGGCTTTTGTCACTGCGTGGATTTTAAGTCTCAAAGATCAATTTTAATACACACTAGTGTTTTTCAATGACCTAAATGACACGAACACACCATTTTTTGGAAATATGGAGCAGCTGCCTTTCGTCTTTAAGGGTTTAAGTGATGCAGGGTTTCCAGAGAGGGGTGGCATCTTTGGTTGGACTGCTGCAGCGGGGAAAGCATGTGAGTTTGTCTTCACAGAGGCATTTCTTCTATATAAACCTCTAGGGTACTTTCGTGATTCTTTCTCTCCACATACGCTTTGAGTGGGCTTGCTAAGCTGTGCCCAACCCCTAGAGCAGCTGCACACGACAGAATGCTTTTGTGTCCTTGCTGCTGTTAGCTGGATGAAGGTGAAATAGCCATATAGATGATGGCTTGTGCCTCATTAAGGGATGTTTACTTTTGGTAAATGTCAAATGCCGGAATGGGAAAGGGACAGGTCTGACGTGAACCCACAGGAGAAGACTTCTCCTTCTTCGGGACGGCTACACAATTTGAGTGGTGAATTTGCCACATCTTGAAGTATAATTAAATTGTTCCCCAGTCTTTTCAGATTTCTTCTAATTATGACTTTAAATCGATCAGGTTGATCTCTCCACACACGGCGGGTTTATGGGCGGCCTGCAGCGCAACGGCAGCACGGGCCAAACGGCACCCTATTACGCTACCTCCACCGTGGAGATCATTTTTCATGTCTCGACAAGAATGCCATCAGATTCAGACGACTCGCTGACCAAAAAGGTAAATAATCTGCTGTGGGTTTCAAAACGTCATCTGTTGTCTTCAAGCGCTTAAATTAGGGTCTGAACTGAAAACAGACTGGGTGAACTGGGCCCAGCAGCCCACCTTTGCTGCGCCATGTGGGGCTCTGCCACTCGCTTAGCTGAATTAAATGGCATCATAATTCTGGATGCTGAAACACAGCCCTCGTTTCCGTGGTAGCCTCAAATGCCATCATTAGTAATAATATTAGGGATAATTCCATTTCTGTGTTGTCTGTCTGCCAAAACTGTTGTAGTTTGGTAGAACAAAACAACCAAGCGCAGCATAATAAAACCTTTTACAGACGAATCGTCCAGCATGTAACAAAAAGAAGAGAAAGAGTGACAGCATAGTACCAAAAGCAGCCAGCTGATATTGTTATTCACAATTCTGACAAGCCACACTCTGCTTCAGAGGTGGCCAGAACCCAGCCCAAAATTTTGTTGGTATCGGCACTTTACCATTTATCTTTCCCAACCACGAGTGATTTGAGATCATGGTGCTTGCCAACTGCTGCTTAGAGTCAAAGCAGGTTTTAGGTGCATACCAAATCTTTGCCTTTTTAATTAAGGTTGGCAACTTGTCCTACATAGGTTGCTAATGTGCCTTAATAATGCTGCCACAGCCATCCTGTCTGCCACGTGATACCATTGTGCTCTGAAAATGATCTGTAAATATGTCGCTGGGTGATCACATTCGTCATCCAGGTAGTTTCAAAACAGCATGTGCTTGTCCTCGAAATAAAAAGGTGGCATTTCTGATTGCTGGTCCTGAAAAGTTGCTCGGCATTTAATAGTGAGGCTAGATCCTTCCTTTTTTGTTGTGATATCTGTCATTTAGAAGAGGAGTCAACAAAATTACATGGTTCTCTTTATGTATGCAACTCGTGTCTTCGTATCGGTGGATTTGTGTGGCTGTGATAAAAACGCAGCCCAAGTACTTCAGGACAGAGGAGTAGGGCTGTGGTGGGTACTAAATGCTGCGCAGTCTGTCGCTTTATCAAGGTAGGACTGTCTGTGTTTTTACCGTTCCTGGCCTGTATTTATCCAGCTGCTAGTTAAAATCTCCAGTGATGAATGCTTTACGGTTTCCCTAGGCAACGTATTCCTGTGCTCCACTTTTTGTACCACAAGAAAATTTCCTGTAGCCTCTCCTTTGCTTCCATTTAAGTCCAATTATTCTTACCCTGTTCCGCATGGATATGGAATTATTTTGCAGCAGGCTTACTTGTTTTTGAGAATTGCTGCCCTGTCTTTCCCAGTCTTATTTTTCCTATGCAAATCAGGGCTGCTAGTCTAATCTTACCTTGTAAGTCATAGCTCCTGGATTTTATGGAAGCATAGCAAAGGCAGTGAAATATTGCCTAGCTGTTGAGTAATACATCACTTGGGAGAAGAGAGCCTGACAGAGCTACCGCAAGGGGAAAAACGGGTTTTAATTGCAAATGGTCTCTTTGACTAATTCTCCTAATTCCCACCCACGTCTGGGATTAACACAGGCATTGAGAGAGTCCGGTTATTCCATTTAATTGTCTTCCCTGTGTTTGCCTTGAGAGTTTCTTCTTTGCGAGAAACAAAAAGTAAAAGCGTTTAGTCGTTGCCAGGCCCTAGGTCTTGATGTGTGAGGAAACAGGGCCAGCTCCAGTACGTATTATCCATGGGAAACACCACGAAGCAATTGCTTTATGACTAAAAACCCCCTTAAATCTGCTATAGGGATGGAACCCTGCAGGGATCAAACTGCATATTTCAGTGTGGAGGGACAAAGCCCTGAGCAGGCTAATGGACCCCAGGAGCTGGCCACGCTGCAAATGATGGGCTGGGCCCGATGCCTTCCAGAGATCTTTCCTAACGTATAATCTTCCATAAGCTTCCACACAGAACGCCTTCGTTGCGTTTGTCACAGCTCTTCCTAAGCCAGCATGTGTTTCTGTGCAAATTAGCATGGGCTTCTCAGCAAAGTTCCAAGCTCAGAGTGGAGGCAGGATGCACCTCAGCCCTGTAAAATTTCTGGGAGATGGGTACTTCTCCGATTCCTTGAAAATGCTGATGGGTGAACTCAATACCATCACGAGTGTTTTAATGCTTCCACTTGCTCCCTGAGCTGTTAGTGCATGCTGGGCTTGGGTCCTCGCCTCAGGCCCTTGGGGCAGCATGTCCAGGTTATGGACATTATTTTACATTATATATTTTTATATAGGTTGCCCAGAGAAGCTGTGACCCAAACCGTTCAGTGATTCTATGATTCAATCA
>NW_010224428.1:48466-75395 GCF_000690775.1 Eurypyga helias
AGCGTGAGAGGTAGGCAGATTGCAGTGTCATGCAGTACCTGCTCCATTTTAGCATTTCCTGCTGCACGTGGAGAATAGTGTTACTGGGAGGAGAAAATTTTATCCTGTTGCCAGTCTGGATGCCTTTTCTTGCCTCCCCCCTGCTTCCATCAGACAGGGTTGCCTGGATACTATCTGGGATCTAAGGTCCCCGTATCTTGGAAATCTTTGTCATTTCTGTGGTTTCTTTGCTTATTTTGCCTGCAGACAGGCAGAAAGGATTCAATCCCGAGTGTGCGCTCAGCTCGCAGGCTCCGGAGCTGAACAGACGGCCTGACCACCTGCCGGCCAAGGAAGCGGTACAGCAGGCTGTAAATTCTGGGGGCTGCCGAGTTAAGCAGATGCAGTCATCTTACTTAAATATGTTATTATGATTCTTTATTTTTTTACTGAATGCTAGAGTATAAATTAATTTCTGGTAGAAAATCCACAGGAATAAGTGTGCTTCCCTCGCGGATGAGCTTGGCCCCTTACCTTGGTGCCGTACAGCTGTAATCTGCAGTTTGTGTTCTTTTATTTGAAGCATCATATTGCTTGTTTGGGGGAGAAAAAAAAAGAAGAGAGGAAAAAGCCCTCTCCAGGTAAGGCTTAGGCTCAAAATAAATATTTTCCAGTGGAATAATCACAGTTCAGCTTATATGTCTTGATGCTGTAGGGTTCAGCATCATTGGTTCTGATTTTTTTAATCTGGCTGTCGTGTCGCAGGAATGAAAATCAATCCCAGTAACAGCATCCTGCCGTCCCTGCCTTGTTCCAGCTAAATCGCACCTCGCGGTTTAAAAACGAGCTGCAAAATTTTCCCGTGATTGATTCCATCTCCATAGCAGAACTTGTCCAATTCAGAAATCTGCTTGCAACCCCGTACTGAACTCTTGCTCCTTCGCTGCAGAAATTTGTTAGCTAGGGCCAGATTAGATTTTTAGCGGCTAATCTAACTGCTGGGGGGGGTTCGCAAAGTGGGGCCAGAGCTGTGCTATTGGATTTGTCCAATTCATTTGACTCCAGGACTATAATTGCACTTATGTCTTACAAGGCTTTTATAGCCTAGGGCTGGCGAGCAGCAGAAAACCAAATTGGCAGTGATACAGTAAGAGTGAAAGGGAATGAAAGGCGCACATTATCAGTCTCCAGGCAGCGCTGCTCTGGCAGGAAGTGTCTTGGTTAATTTACAAATAAAACTTAGATTTTAGGATGGGTACGCTGTCAGATGGACAATGGGGATGTCAGGCCCGACTGTTACTTAGCAAAAGTAGCAGCCATGCCGCCCCAAAAGCAGGAATTCTTCAGTCAAACAGACGACTCGGCGCTGGAGCCAGCTGGCTGTGTAATGCAATTAGCCGGGAAAGGAGGTCAGGCCATGAGGTGTGTACCGTGACCGGTGTCGGCGTGTTGCCTGGCAGGGAATGGGGAAGCGGGGAGCCTTGAAAACTATTCGCTCAAGTGAAGGGGACGGCGGCACTTGGCGAGCCCCCCGGAGCAGCCCGGATTAGAGCTGAGGAAAGGCAGACCAGATATGATTAACGGCGGCGTGACGCATGTCCCAGAGCTGTACATTGACCCAGGTTCCAGGCGCTGAGTGCGCTGCGCAGCCAAGACGCCGTCCGCGGCCGAGGGCGTGTACGTTCCGCTCGTGTTAGCGAAACCACTTCTGCGTGCAGGCGGAAATTTCACGCGCGGGCAGCTCGCTTGAGGAGGAGAAGCAATTGCAGTTTCAAGAGCGTTTGTAGAGGGACCATTTGAGCCAGCAATAAACCTAAAAAAAGCTGACTCTGTTCTGTTCTACTCTTTGGTTTTGCTTTTTAATATTAATAACTTATTTCCTGGCTGCTTTGGGGTTGTTTTTTTATTAATGTATTTTTTCCTGCTTTTCCCCACCTGTGAAGTGCATGGGGAGCGTAGCGCGGGACCAACTCTGCAGGCATCGTCTCTATCGCTTTGCTCCTTGAAGCAGAAGTTGCTCAAGTCCTTCAGGGCCCTGAGCCTGCCCCACAGCTTCTACCTCGGATGAGCCATGCAGGAAAATCGCAGCTGGCCCTGATAAGATTATTATAGTGATTTTATCAATGAAAGTGTATTTCAGGAGCAAATATTTTTGATTAAAGCCAGTTTTAGATTAATAGTGTTATAAACGCTACAGTTAAGGACGTGTGGCTTCGGAATGATGGCAGGTGGTTACAGTGAGTTACAGGACCGTAGCAGAGGTAGTAATTTATCGTCACAGGGTGTTTACGAGGTTCTGAGCTCACAGCCAGCGCTTCCTGTCTCCAGCAAGTGCAGGCAGCATCACTCCACCTAACTTCTCCCCCCCTTGCTGCTTTTTGTTCTCTGGGGTGGGATACAGGTACAAAGTGTTTTGGGATTCTTCAGCATGTAGACTATTAACGTTATCATCAGAATAGTTCCTTGGGATTCCGAAAGGGTCTCCTGAGCAGTATTTGGATGTATTTTGATTACTCCTTTTGTAGTGGTACGTGCTATTCTCACTCCAAAAGCAACAGGAGGCAGGGCAGTACAGCACCTGTTCTTCAGGGTCTTTTCATGCCGAGAAGAGCTGTACTCAGTCTGAATTTCCCCATGCAGCTGGACACTTGCATCCCCGTACAGAATTCTCTTTCCACATTTATCTGTTGGGTTTTTTGAAGCCAAGCTTGCTGCGGGCTTGCTCTGTCACAGAGCTGGTGCCAAGACTCACCCTGGCGTGGAGATGCGCTGGGTTTCGCCTGACGCACCATGTCGGGTTTACAGGTGCCTCACCATCGGCTGTGCTGCATGCAGTGCTGTGAGCTGGGTCCTTCCCTGGCTCTGCTCCTGCAGGGAACCGCGGCTCAGCCTGGCCGAACACCTACACCCTCCATGTGTGTGACCTGTTGTGCCCAAACCCTTGCAGCCAGGCGGATTTTCCGTGTTCCAGGACTAAACTTCGCTTCTTGCTTTTAATTGCCTTTAAGGTGACCTGGCTGCATCTGCTCATGGAAAGTGAAATCGGGGATTTGTCGTACGTGGGAATTCCTGCCGAGTGTTGCATGTACCAGTTCGCACTGTTGTATTGTCCGCAGAATTATTTCCTTGGATGCTGCTTTATTTTAGTGAGCAATTAACAAGCTGTAAGTGGATGCACAGACAGCAGCATGGCTGTGAGAAGAGTGATTTGTACTGATTTTTGTACGTGTAAGAATCTCTAGTAATAGTATTGTTAATGTTCACATGTTTTTATGACACAAATGCTCTGCAGAGAGGACAAAAAATGTATTTTATTTGTAGGTGTACTTAAAGTGCAGCTCTTTATCTTCTGTTTCACTGCGAACCTAAGTTACTCTCTGCACTTCACTTTAATTCACTCGGCTTAGAGTTCCTAGTCCAGCCAAGTTCATCGTTTTAACTTTCTGTTTTGCCAAGAGATGATGTTTTCCCTGCTTCCTGTGCAGTTTGCCACGCAAGGTGTGGGAGCAAGCCTGGACTTTTAAAGGTACCACCTGGTTCTGGAGAGGGAAAGGTCGGTGGGACAATGCCGGCCCGGTGGAGATTACGTGGTGGTTATTTACCAGTGGAAAACGCTGCCACCGCTTTTCTCTCTTTCCCCTGCACAGAGACAGTGAAGAAGGCAGAGTTGCGTTTTGGCCTCTTTGTTAGGTCTATTGTGCACATTGTTCCAGCAGCCAGCACCAAACTGGGAGGGGAGGGGGGGAGCGATGGTCTTTTAAGCTTGAAGTGGGACTTAAATTCTCTTTATGCCTTGGGCTGGCATCCTGCATGTGGATTAAAATTTAACTTTAAAGCTTACAGTTGAGACTATTGTGTGTCGCTCGGACGTGATTGCCAAACACTTTTTGCCATCTGTTAGATCACCTCCAATTCCTCCCGTAACAAAGCCAACACCCGGGCTTTCAGATGCGTTCTGTGTGCACTGCGTTGAAAATTTACCCATGTTTTATTCAGCTTTGCTACAAATTAAAAAAAAAAAAGAGTAACTCCAGCAGTATTTCCCACTCTTCTCAAGTCACATCACCCAAAAAACTGCGCTTACGGTCTCAAAGAGAAGTCCTCTCCGGGCAGTCAGCGAGGAGGTCTTTGTAATATAGTAAACTCCCAAACTGTGTCCACGATGGGAAGTTTTTCCTGATCTCCCGACTCAAGGCGTTTCATATTTCCGTTGCGGCTGCGATCTTGTCGCTGGAATATGACATTCTGCTGGGTGATGCTTTGTTCCGGCAATTCAGATTTCCATCTGAAATTATCGTAGGTAACGTACATTTACATACCGCGCTAATGGCTAGTTTGATAATTACTTAATTAAGCCATCAGACAACAATGCCTTCTGAATGGAGCAAATGATTTAGCTGATCTTTTCATGAGCAACTGGAGAAAAACAATATTTTAACTTTTTCTGTAATGAAATATTTCTACTGTTGAGCATTGTAATTCAATTTGTAAGCCATGACCCCTCATAAACTGTAGTTATCGCTCTGATTAATAAAAAGCCAATTTGCCGTTGCAGCTTCGTCACTTGGGAAATGATGAGGTTCACATCGTCTGGTCTGAGCACACCAGGAACTACCGCAGGGGCATTATACCCACAGATTTTGGAGATGTTTTAATCGTTATTTATCCCATGAAGAATCACATGTTTTTCATAGAGATAATGAAGAAACCGGAGGTATGTTTGGACTGTTTTATGGGGTCTGTCTTGCAGGTCAGGCACGTGACAAACAGATTTGTGTCTTAAATAAAGCTCAGTGGCTTAGAGTTGGGTGTTTTTTTCCCAGCACATACTAAACACAGTCTGTCTGGCTCTGTTTACAAGTAGGCTGCGCGCTAAGCTTTGATTTTAAAACCAGAATTATTGATAGCAGTTGAAGTGGCCACTAACTCTTTACGTTCATACTTAGTGCTTAAAGAAACAGCTCAGCGTTCTTGACCCATAGGAGCCCTTGCACAAAGACCAGTGTCTAAAATCATTCTGAATTGCTGCTGTGGGGCAACAACAGCAAAATAATCAAGATTTAGGTTCCTTGTTTGCTGTTCATTCACCCCATGCAGCTTGGTGACCGTTCTGCGTACAGTACCGGGCGTAACCTCGCTTGGTTTTGAGACCGTTGTTGTAACCTGACTCAGCAGGATGATGGAGGCGTTGGATAGCCTTACATCAAACAAAGTATTCGAGGTTCAGTATTTTCTGTTTAAATCATTGTTACACACCGTATTTTAGATGGGGTTTTTTGGAAATAATTTTTTTTCCTTTGGAAAATGCCAGAGGAGCGTGTGTACGTACATATGGGTGTATGTATAAACCACTAACATATGCTTGTCTGTCACAGGTTGGCTTTAAAAATGTATATAAAATATACTTTATGAAAGTAAGCAGCATGCTAAATCCCATTTCCCTTATATATTTGTCCAAGAGAGTAACCCGCTGTGGAAAAGTGCGCATGTCAGGTGACATGTTTAGCGGGTGACACGTTTACTGGCTGAGTACAACGTTTTGGGCTGTGAATGAGGGAGATGTTACATATCAGCAGCCAGTGGTTTGCCAGTAGACGTGTCAAACTTGACAATGTTTTATAAATTGGAACACTGGATTTTTTTTTCTACGCTTGAATTCGACCAATGCAATCTACTTCATGTTCCATCATTAAACCCAGAATTTAGCGTTATGAACGGGCTTGAAAATTCTAGTGACCAACTGAGAAAAAGATATGTCATCTTACATATTAGTCCAAAACACCCACCGGGTAGAAAGAATAATAGCTAACTGGAAATTTAATGTTATCCCTACATTTAAAGTACAAACCATTACAATGTAATAAAATTAATCCAGACATTTCCAGGGCAAGTGTGGCTGACCTTTTGTTCACCAGCTACTGACCCCAGGGTGAAAGAAAGAGGCTTGCAGAGAGAACTGTCTGTTGTTTGGCTTCGGTCCCTGGTATTTAAATTGCATTCCCTAATCAAATGAAAAGGCTGTCCTCTCTATCAGGTTACAGAATCCATGGCAACATTTGGCCTTTTATATCCATAATGTTAGCCTTTTTGTTTGCGTCTAAGTAGAGACACCTGGAGCAATGTTAACATTAACCGCTTTAGCATTAATAGCTTCATTATAGAAGAATTTTGGATCAGATAGCTGTTACTTTTGTTATATTGCTTCAGCCTGTATTGTTTTCATTTTTTATCTCCCTGCTTGGCAACCGGGCAATGATTTGCAAATTTTTTTTTTTTCTTGATTAATTAAGCAATATAATTATCAGGAACCGTGATGCAGTCTTTGCTCGACAAAGCTTCGGGGGGAAGACAATAGTAAGTCTGTTAGCGTGAATGCATTCCACGCGTCACAGATGCATGAGGATATTCTGAACAATGAGACGAAAAGCTGCCTGCGAAAGAGGACAAAGAATGCCAGGCAGACTCTACACGCTGCACATACCGCCAGGGACATGCTGCGGGTTCCCTGGGACACAGATGCCTCGTTAGATTGCAGCTAGTCATCAGAGATTAATTCTCAGCCATTTGGTACAATAATTTACCCATTCCCCACTCTTTTAACTAGTGCTGCTCGCTGTAGAGGAGAAGGCTTTGTGCTCCAAAGGTTGGTTTGACCTTGCCTACTTCTACAGCGTGCAACAGAAATAATAATTTTTTTTTTCCTTGGAAATTCTAATGAAGCAGGTGTTTGCCATGGGCTGAATATTAATTTTTGTTCCATGGGTAACTTGCATCGACATTCGGAGAGCTCAAGGAAAGGGATGTTTCCCTTCGCTCCCTTTTTTAATCGATTCCTGTCAAAGCTTAGTATATTTTCCATACCCGTCCAAAACACCATTTTCCTCAAATGGCCATTTAATACCAACTCACAGAGGAGTGCAGAGCAGGGAGCGCATCCCCACACATTCAGCTGGTGTCCGTCTCCCCCCGCCCAACTCCTCGTTAAGGCAGAGCCCCCTGTACAGATGGAAGCTGACGATATGCGAGTCCCATTGACTTTAATGACCTTCGGCGTGGCCGGTGGATCTGCTCGGGAATTAACAATTCCCAGCTTTGTGTCCGTGCGGTCGTATGGTCGGGTGCGTGCCCCTCGTATGGCAGTGGGCGCTGCGGCCCCCATGCGGGTCTCCGGGGGGTTGGCCCCACGCGCTGAGCAGCCGATTAGGGGGGATACTACTCTGCTTCCATAGGGGTTGTTGCTCTTTTGGGGTGTAAAATCCATCACTCCCATCCTCTGCAGTATTTCCTTTTTCCATCTGCTGACGTGTGCCAACCTTGGGTCATTAAAATGTGTGCTTTTAGACAAGATATGCACCTAGGACACAGCTCTCCAAATAATCTGATTAGCTGAAATGTGCTTTGTAAAAGGTTTCCTAATTCCATGGAAGTCACCCCAAAGAGCACCCACTGCACCCATACGTCTGTGCTGTGGAGAGAGTGCAGGGATGGAAAGGAAAGCTCTCAGCTTTTTGGGATGCAAAGGAAAGCTCTCAGCGTTTAGGGCTCAGCTTAGCCTACTTCTCTGTACCAAAAGGGGTTTCTAGGACAGTATGTTTGACTGTTAAACTTTCAGAAACAACAATTCCTGTTATCTTAAATGACAGGAATTTTAAAATTTTAAACTTCCTGTTTAAAATGTCAGGAGACTCAAACTGGAAATATCATTGGTAAATTGTCTGGAAAGTGTCCACTGAAGGATTAAGTGTGAGCATATCTCTATACATGTCTGTCTTTATATGCACACAGAGATAAGGTGGATAAAGTACCCATGCCTTGCCTGCCTGTTAAGTATATAAATTCTGCCATGGTGTGTTAAGGAAACCTCCCACACTCCCTAGACTCCGGGGGTTGAAGCAGCAAAGCCAAATCCTGCCAGCAAAAATGGCTTGTCACAAAGTCTGACAAGGAATTTCCCCACACGGCAACGCATGTAGGTGCTAATCTGACTTTAAATATCTGGTATTTGTATGTTGGTATAATTTTAACACTAGTATGTACTTAATTTGAATAATTTTAATGCTAGTATGTACTTATTTGAATAATTTTAACACTAGTATGTATTAACCTGCTTATTTGCACTCACAAAAAATAGAGTTTTACCTTACCTCCTTTAGTCAATAAAAAAAAAGAGTATGTGTTAAAAATTTCATTTACTGATTAAAGATGATGCTTAAACTTGATCCTCTATAACATTATCACTGTGGTGGCATGGATTTTCTTCCTGTCACCTTTCTTCCCAACTGTCTGGATTGCAATGCTAGCTTTAAAAAAAAAAAACAACCACCCCGACCACCAAATGAAAACCTCTATGGAAACATTTTATGCTGATCTATTTTTGGAGGTCAGGTAATTATTTTAAGTAAAGGAATGGCAGAATAACTGTGTGAAAAGACAGCTGTCATTTGCAGATGTTACATTAAACCCAAATTTCTTCTGTAATTCATTGCCACTTCTAATTAGAGGAATTCCCTAGATGCAGGGGATTTATATTATTCCCTTTGTCCATGTATTGAATGACTGTCACAGTCACCCATGAGCAGTTGCAGAAGAATAATAGAGGGTATTTATTTACGTGATAAGCCCCTATACAGATGGAAAAAATCCATAGCTTAAATATTGATAATTGCTGTAGCTTCTGGTGAGGGTTTGGCTTGGTTTTTTTTTCCTTCCCCTCCATTTTCAGTTTGTAAAAGGAAAATGAGGTTGACTACTTGTAAATACTAATATTTAGTGTATATTTAAAAATTAAAGTTTTGTGGGTTCGGCATGGCAAAGCCACATGTACGCAGTTCCGGACATTTTTCCTTCAGTGAAGTCCATGGAAGGAGTTCATGGAGGATTACCTGAAACAAATACTTCTTTGCAAAAATTCCTGCCGACGTAGGATTTGGGCAGTGAGTCAGGCACGTTGTTTCTGTTTGCGGTTTCGGAAGTTGCCCCCGCGCTCTACACCAACCTTCCAGCCTCCCTTGGCTCGGCTTCACGTGCTGTTTTTGTTTGGGGTTCCACAGGTGCCGTTTTTCGGTCCTCTCTTCGACGGAGCGATTGTGACTGCAAAGCTGCTGCCAAGCCTCATATGTGCCACGTGCATCAATGCCAGCAGAGCCGTCAAGTCGCTCATCCCGCTCTACCAGAGCTTGTATCCTTTCCTCCCGTGCTAGGATTCCTGCTTCTCAGCGGAGGTAAGCTGTGATGAAAACCCTTGGTTTTGTTGGAAAAGGCCAAAGCTCCTCATGTCAAGCTCGATGTTTTCAGCCGTTTGGTTGCCATCCGGTGTGTTCAGACTGAGGTCGTACCATCACACGCGTGTTCTCCCCAGCAGCGTGTCTCGCTGGCGTGGCCTTGGACGTAACACTGAGGCTTTGAACCGTGAGTAATGATAATATTCATCGTTTTTTCATGCTAGTAGGAGTTACCTGTGTGTATGTTAGGCTACGACGGATTTCAGCTGGATCCGTACTTTATTCTAAGGAGTGGTCCCATTGACTGTACTTGGCCCCACTGCATTAATGAAACATGGGATTTGGCCTCAGATACGGATGTTTCGGTTCCCAAATTCCAGTTTCATTCCGGCCACGTCTGTGTTTGGGCACTTTCAGAACGTATTTTCGAACAGTTGCTGGAAGATAACTAGAGGGTGTGCTTCTGTGGCAGGAAGAACATGGACTCTTAGTCCTGTGTGACACACAGGCTAGCGGCGTTATTACTGCTTTTCACTTACTCTGGTAAAATTTCTCTTATTCCAGGTTTTCTCATAGTGCCATAATTACGCTAGGAACATTTTCTAGCTTGTTTTGTCAATCGCATCACTTACCTCAAGACCAACAACCCCTGCACTTTGTTTCCTTCGGGGAGCTTTTGATTTGGGTATTGTTCTAACCGCATGACTTTGAGAAAGAGTTTGTCAGGGGAATGTTTTGATCTTTCAAAGAACATTAATTAATTAGCTTGACGCACATTTTAAAAAACCAAAATACCCTCAAAATACTGTTGTTTTTTCTATTAACAAGACTGAGTTATATGCAGTATACTTTGCAAAAGTCATCAGAAGTTGGAAGTAGCATAGTGGTTAAGTAGATTGGTATTTTATCAACTGCACTGTGTACCTGCTTTAAAACAAAGACGGTGGTAGTTGTGGAAGCAGTGAACTGCAATACCTCAGCTGCAGAACATGGCAGTACCTCACGGATGATCCCAAACTTGCCAAGTTTTCCACTTTTCTTTCATGAGAATCTAGCTAATTACTAAAACACTGCTATGCAGAGCTTAGCTTAATCTGTCTGCTTCTATCGTCAAGGTGTACTGATAAAATGACAAGAATGAAGGGATCCTGTTGCTACCCCAGCACCTCTCTCCCGGTCGGAATCCCCCGATTCCCGATCTTGCTCACGCTTTGGCTTTCGGCGTTTTGTGAGTGCCAGCCTGCTGCGCTCCTGCTTCCCTCTGGGTCCTTGTGTCCCCAGGGAGGCACGAGTGACACAAATATGATAGCACATGCCGTGTCCCAGCATATGCCGGAGGTCTAGCTGAAACGGCATCTGTCCCCGGGTTCGTGTCTTCCTCCTTTGTGCCTGCTTTTGCCTCGACAGTATCCGCGGTGAATCAACTGCCGCTTGTCTGCTTGATAAATGAAAGTGGATTGAGAAGCTTCTGAGGCTGGACGAAGATAATGTGGTGGGAAGATCCCATCAGGATGCCGCTGGGGTGGGAGAGAAGGCTCTCTGTAGGTTCTGCCTTAGATAATGAAACGCTTTTAGATCCACTGAAATTCTTAATGAGCCCAAAAAGGTGGTGTTTGAACCTGCCCAACGGGGTAACACTGCTTTGGGTGTAAGTGGTTCAGGGGCAATGGGATGCTGGTGTCAGAGCGGCAGCAGGTCGGGAAGCTCCTGCTGGGCTCCTGCCTTGTGAGGGGAAGGGGCTGGTTGCAGCACTCGCGGGGAAGGGCTGCCAGCGCAGGGTCGCGTGCCGGGGAGCTGGGCCAGCGTCTTGCCAGGAGTGACAGCTGAAGTCACTTGTTGGAAAGTCTGTAAACTCGGGTTACAGCTGCACTTGTCAGGGGCTTTAAGGGAAGTGTAATCAGCCACAGAGATTAATTTGCATCTCAATTAGGAAAGAGTCAGGAGGAAGCACAGGGTCTGTTGCTGGAAGGTTGTGGAAGAAATCTCATCAGGCACAAAAGGCTCCCAAGTCTCAGTGCTCCAGCCAGTGGAGGACAATATCCGAGTCCGGTTTCCATGGGGACCAGGACCGCAGAGCCGCAGGAGGATCTCGCTGTGCGCTGTAATCACTTGGTCATGATGACACAAATTCCACTGTCGTACCCAAATACATGTTTCTGTTGGACATCTCTGAAAATAGGGAATGTAACTATGGCAGACCTCACCAGACTTTTCTCTTCATCCATTTTTTATGTCTGTGTAACTGCTTCTGTTTTAAGGAACTCATTAGGATGAGAGAAATATTTGTTTAAAATAATTAAGTATATTTAAACACCATTTTAAAGCCGTTCTGGCTGCAGGTTCGCTGTACGCATCGAACAGCGTGTGCTAACAGGAGCGAACCCAGGGTGTTTAGCATGTAGCTTGGCTGCCTTTTGAATGGCTGAAGCTCGGTTGTCTCGAGCTGCTGCCATGCATACTTGGCCATGGATGATTACGCATCACTAGATGTTCAAAATACCCATTTTTTTTCAGGAGCCCGTTCATTCTTGGTGCAGCGAGGTGCTGTGACTGAGCGGCTGCGGGCCGTGCTAATTGCTGCTCTCGCTGGCCTTCAGTAACTGTTGAGTGCGGGGTAATGCATTTCTGCAGCCTGGCCGGTCTGCTTCTGCAGGCAATAAGTTGTATTTTACGAAACGATAAACAACAAGGGGGCTTAACCTATGAAGAACAGGGAGGAATAATATTTAAACTTGCTAAAAGTGTTCTATAAAGTTGTCTATATGTACGCGAGTAGGAGAGCATTAAAGCCACCTCGTTACATGCTGGGGGAAGGCAGGAACTGCTAATCTCACAGATGAATTATATGCAGGCTGACCTAAATATTCTTCATCTGGTAAGAAGAAACACATTACCACAGCGGTATCTTGTGATATTGTTTCCAAGGTTGTTTGCATTATTTGTTGCTCCTGCAAAGAGACAACCTGAAGGTAAGAGAGTTTTAAATTCTTCCCAAGTGTGTGGTGGTTGTTCACGGCACACTGCTGCGATGGGATCCGTCGCTGCAGCGGATGCCAAATGTGTCCATGCGTTAGAACAAACATGAGCACGATGAGGATGCCTGTACTTTGTGTAATATCTAAGCACTGGATGTCACCGTTTCCCTGCTGACGGTTTGCAGTCCTGTATGTGGGCCGGAAGGAAACACAGCCCTTACTTTGGAGAAGTAACTTGATACGTGAATAACTCCTAAAGTTTTATCCGCTGTAATGAGTACGATACACCCGCTTAACCCCATCAAATGGTAGGTCATCAGGATAAAATCAAAAGGCCATCTAAATACGTAACAACGATGGATATCCATAACTTGAATTTGTTACGATGTCAACACAGCTACTGTATATCCCTGTGCCATGGCTGCAGTCAAGGCAACTGAGCAGAGAGCATGAACTTTGAGTTCTGAATTAATTCCTTTTGTTGCTTTAAGCCAATTTCTGATTCAGTAGAGCAGCTGATCCCATTACCTGCTTTATCAGAGACTAGAAAAGAAAGGTATTTGCTATGATGGACATAATTGTGTTACACATTTTGTAGGTGCACGCGATGTCGGATGCCTGAAAGCATGTTCTGTGTAAAAACCCATTCGAGAGGTGCTGTGAGCCTGCGTTTGGAACTCCGCTTTGGGTACTGGGTGTGTACCACGTGCTGATCTTAGCACAACACTAAAGTAGGAAGCCCTACTCTTTTTAGAGAAGGGTTCGCGCTTTGTTCCCTTTATGTCATCCAAAGAAGTTATGCCTTCAAGCTATATAGATGCTGTTGGAAATTACTCTGAAATCCTACAGCACGTGTCGCAGGGGCTGTGACATTTATCCGCAGTGGTCGGCTCTGGCTCGCCGGAGCGTGTCTGCGGCCAGACCCCTGCCACCCCGTCTGTGGCGAGCGGTCGGTCCAGCTGGCCCCCCTTCGCTTTCAGGGGTCGTGTACCCAGCCTTGGCGCGAGGGTTGCAGCTGAGGCGGATCGTGTGGTCCCGCTCAGTGGCCTGAGGGACACGGGTGGTGCGGGGCAGCGCTTCCCATTGGAGCCGATCGATGGCCAGGCTGGCTGTGGCGGCGGCTGCCTTCCCTCCTCGCAGCGAGAACCTTCTCCAGGCGGCGATCGATGCCTCTAATCTGCTCCAGCCTGTAATAAGTCATGCGAGGCAAAGCTTTTAGGTGGCATTACACGGGATTGCGGAGGCGGCTCGTCAGCTCTCATTCACTGCGCTCTTCATAGACTTGTGAAGAAATCTACTGCGTCCTGCTTGTCAGTATAGAAAGAGGCCATAACGCTGCTGGGGATTTAAGCTCCACGCGCTGCCGGCTGACGTACAGACGCAGCGGTTTTCCATTGCTGGGATTGTGTGTGCATCCATCCATGCCTGTCCCTGCTCACAGCCCCGCTACACACACGTCTTGTACGTGCGTGGCTGGTGGCGAGCACTGCTCTGTGGAGGCAAGGCGGGCTCTGCACCTTCGCAATACCATTTGTTTTCCTCCCATAACATGGGGCATTGCTATTCTCCAGGGCTGGGAGCCATACACATCACCAAGGGTTGTTATGTCCCAGGCTAATTCTGGAGCAGGTTTAAGCAGCACTAACTGCTGCCCCCCCAGTCCCTGTGCAGCAACTGCCCTCTGCAGTGAGAGTAAGTAAACCCCAGCAGTTTGAAAGGCTTTTATTTGCTGAGGGGTTTAATGGGGAGCTCCAAAAATGAACCTGTGGTCAGGGGACACCATGAATGCAATGGTTTTTAAAATGAAAAGGGAATTCACTTTGTGATATATGTCAGAAATGGGGAAAAAAAACCCTGACCCAAACTCAACTTTGGATTTATGAAATGATATACGTGTATACTGATGGAAAACAAGCTTCCCAAAATACACAGCCATACCTCTCTAGCCCCTACCAAACACTGGGAAGTCATGATCTTGCTGGAAATAGTACAGCACGCAAAGTATACGCCGCAGATCAGGATGGGGAGTGTGAGTCCTGACTCTCCTCAGCCGTGGAGAAGCTGCTGCTTTGAATGAAACACTTGGCTGCTTTATTCCATTTTTTCATCAGCATTATTTTACTTGTTCATCAATAATTTTGCAGGAAACCGGAGTTTCTATTCAAGTGCTGCTTTAAGCTAGTTCCTGGGAGTATCTTATCGCGGTTAAATCTGTGAAAGCACAGTACGGTCCCATGTGGATTTAAGAGCAAAACGCCGCAGATTCCCCGACAGCCTGTGGGGAGCACTGGGAGCAAGGGCTGAAGAGGGAGAGGCACAGCTGGGTATTCCCGGGTTTTGGGGGGGTGGTTGTTTTCACTTACACACCAGGCAAATTCAAGGGGTTTGTGTTATTTTTTATTTTCAAAGTGAGTTTTGGTGATTTTGCTGTTCCTCCCCTGTTAACGTGGAAGGTTAAATAGCTAAACCCTCCATTGTACCTTTGGGAATCTTGCTTCTGACTGCTGACTTGCACACGGGATTTCCTAGCGCTGTTTTTGTTTGGATTTGGTCCCAAACAGGTAAAGAAAAAAAGGGTGGGGAGGATGTAGAGTGTTATCTGAACGAACCTTAACGCAGGCTGTGCAGCCCCTACGCGGTGCGAGCTTCGCCTGCCTGCGCAATGCCGCCTTGGCCAAGAAGAAGGATGGCATCTGTGTTTGAGCCCCGAGCCCTTGCCGCGGCGCTGGCGAGGAGTGGGCTACAATCCCCAAAACCTGGGCTGGCGGGACCCGACAGCACAGGGGTCGGTCCCCTCTGCCGCGGGGCGTTTGCGCGCGGGACATGCTGGCTCGCCGCCGCGCGCTGCCTTTGCTAGCTCCGCTAGCTCCGCTAGCTTACCAGCTGTTCCTGCTGCTCGCGACAATGTCCGGCGTGTTCGGATCACCGGGTTCCTGCGCTCGCCGCCGCGCGCAGACAGCCTTTCCGCTGGGGATGCCCACGTGGCCGCTCGGCACCGCATAAAGTAGCAGGCCCTCGCATGGCATATGGTGTCTGGATTCATACAAGATGCAAAACTATTCTGCCGCTAATGCACAATGACTCATAGCATTGCTAATTTTTCCAACAAAAGCCCACTTCCACACCCACACTTTTAACCCCTCAGGCTAAAAAGCCTCTTCTTTAGTTTCAAAGCCTTGGAAATGCAAGGAGGTGGCTTCTGGATCAATATATGAAACCCTGTATTTATTTAAAGCGTGCACAAGCTCTAACGCTTATTTTAAATGTCACTAAACTGCAGTTTTCAAATTGTTACAGATTGTTCGAACAATCTGTAATTTTATTTTTTTCCAGAGGAGATTCGTTGTCAGATGTTGACAATTTTTAATTTGTTGGTACTTATATTTTCCAAAACCAGAAGTCAGCATAGATAGTAAAAAGTTTATTCTCATTTAAGATGCGATCAAAGCACCGTGGATCTATGATCATACGTTACTAGCGCCAGTTGCTGAGCTGCTTATTGTAAGCAGCTTGTAATATCTGGCTGTCTCTCCAACGTGTTAGCTCTTGGGTGAGAAAAATAATGCGCTTCCCAACTAGAGGGAGCTGCTGGTATTGCTGACACCAATTCCTATCCTTCCAGCCCAATTCCTTTGTGCACAATGTATGCTGATCGTTTCCACATTTTAATAAAATTAAGCTAAATTTCCCCAAGTAATTCAGATTAAGAGGGTGCGTCTCAATTTTTTTACGATGTGATCATCAAATTAAACTGCAAAATTCAGAGGAAACCAAAGCATGGTTGCATGGCACATGAGTTCTCTGCACAGATGTGGGATTGTATAGGTCAGAAATGACTAGTTAGGGAGTGAAAAGCTGAGATTTGCTTAGTGTCCTTAGGAGATGGGACACTAAGGCAGCACAAGGGGTGGGGAGCCGAGCGGGCAGCGTGGCAGGGAGCCCTCTGCTCCCTCTGTAGCACAAAGGAACAAAGGGACCTGTGGGAAAGGCAAAGGTGGCTAAGCTCAGCAGTCCGAGCTCCCCGGGAGCAGATTGTCTGGGAATCCCCATGGGCAGTGCTCCGTCCAGGTTCATGCTCCCACCGGGAGCGGTTTGAGGAGGCGGCCTTCCTTCAGGTGGTCTTGACCAGGGGGTGGTTTAAGAGCTCTCGTGGGGTGGACACGCCACAGTGGCCTGCTGTGGGGTTCCCAGCGGGTCCAGGGCGACGCACCACATCCTCACCACGGCCAAAGCCTGGGTGCTCACCTCAGAAACAGCGGTTCGGATCTGGCCAGGCAGTTCCTGTGTCCCTGAAAGGGTGCGTTGACCTCTCCGCAGGCGGTGAGAAAGCGCATGGGACAGAGAGGACCAGCTAGATGTTCACGTGGGTGTTTTCACGTGTGCATGCCCAGCAATCCAGGCGCTCGCGTTAACACACAGGTGTGATTGCCCTTCAAACTTTTCTTCTTTCTCTCTTTTAAGGAAAACCTGACTTTCCATGGAACATCCATGCTGCAATCGCTTCATTCAAAAGTTAAGGGATCACTTTCTAAGCAGGAAAGATGGGTTTGGGTTTAGCTCTGAATTTTCTTAGTTGCTTCTCTCTCAGTAAAAATGAGCTTTGGAATTCAGTGCTGACTGTGCTTTGAGGTGAGCCTAGATCGCCTCCCGACATCCCTGCAGCCTGACTGGTCCTGTGCATCTGATGCCAAGAGCATCCACATAACTTTGTGCCTGTTCTCTGAAAGGTACTTCAGTGGGCAGCACCATGATCCCGTGTCGTTCCTTAAAGAGGAAGGGCTTTCCCTCTGCATGTGCCTGAAAACTTCTAAAGCCATCCTGTTGCTGAAGACTTTCTGATTAGGTTGGGACAGGAAGGAGGAGGAACGGGAGAAAGCTGCTTTTTTGCAGCATGTTTATTGGCTGGCATATTTAATTTGTGTTTTTGTCTTTCCTCAGTATCGTACTTCAGTGTGTATTTCACAGTAAGATTAACCGTCAGGGTTCTAGTGTGTAAACAGGAGCAGATGGCTTTTAATGATTTCTTAAATCTCATGCTAAGTAACGATGTAGTACATGTTCAGCATTCTCTGGTAGAAAAAAAAAATCACAGTTTGTTTGCTGCTTTTTAATACTTCCTCAGAATGGGCCTGGGCCAGGTTTTTATGAGAAACTGTAGATTTATTGTAGCTATTTAGGGTTATCCATCTCACTCGTTTTTACCTGAGGAACAGTGTGGATGGTCCTATCAAGCCTGGCTAGTCCATGCTTTGTTAGCTTCCTTAAATAAACACAGGCATTGCCCTGCCCACCTTTCCGCCGGGCCCAGCAGTGTCGTTCAAGCAGCGGGTGTTTCACTTGGCAGTTAGCGTTACCACTGTAACCAACCTGGGGCTAGCTCGGGTTTTCACTGCTGCAGGGTCTTGACACCAGAAATGCAGCATCATGACAGTGAGGCCATTAAAATTTAGCAAATAACCTCAGGCTAGCCTGCATTTCTCTTTTCTCTCGCTCCTGAAAGGTCTTACCCCCACTTGTGCCATACTCGTGATTCTGGTTACCTTCCCGGTGCTGACGGTTGGCTTCTGGAGATTTTAAGGGCTGCATGTGCACAGGCGGCTCCAGCAGGAAGAAGTGGAAGTGGCTGGGGTTATTTCTGGCCTTAGTTTTTAAGCATATCTCAGTGTCATTCAGAGGTTTGGCGTTGCAGGAGTAGCAGCTGCACCCACGCGTACCAGTCCGAATAACCTCAGCCACAGAGTTTTCGGCAGAGTTTGTAACCGTGCTGGTTGTGAGCAGCCTCTGTCCGCAACGTTTGCCATCTCCGTGTCACTGGGAGGCTGGGAAGAAACCGCGGGGTCTGTATATTCTGCAGCGTGTGTCATGGGGGACAGAGCGTTCCCGTTCCCTTGGGTGCTTGGCCGTCGCCCTGCAGTCCCCTTGCCGACAGCTGCGCAGTGGTGCAGGGTGTCAGGGAGGGACGGAGCAACCCTCGCTGTTAAAGCACAGATTTTACAGGCTCAGCATCGAGAGGAGTTGTTCCGATCCAGCACAACCCTGTTCATCCAGAAGCCTTTATTTTGCAGGCTTTCGCAGAGCCTGCTGGGTTTTGTGCTTCCATGTTTTATGACTTGTTGCCGTGATAATTCAGCTCATCTTACAGGTTTCTCTAATTGTGATTGATGTGTAATCATTCATTTTATTGAACCTCATTAAGGTCTGCAAACCTCTGTACCAACTTACAGTAATTAGAGCCCAGATAGCCATTCCATCTGTTCACAAGCCTGTTTAATTAATGAACTTTTAACGTGTTCTTTGCCTTGTAAAAGCCCGCAGTATTCTCAAGTTGTTGAACAGGATTTGTGTGCCAGCGTTTCCGTTTGTTTTAAATGCCACAGCAACACTCATTTTGGAATCCCCAAAGTCAACGCACAAAGTGCTGGGATCCCGGAAAGCCGCGTGGAGAGATTGTACTTTGAGTCTCCATTTTTCCCATCAGTTACAATACCAGTGAAACTGGTGCTTACGAAGAAAAGGCTCACGTGGACTTCAGTGCTTTTTTAATGCCCAAACCAGCAATTTTTATCACTGAAGAAGATACCCAGAGGCCAGCAAACAAAATGTTTCGTTTTTCTTTTTAGGACGTGTTGGAGGAACATGAGAAATACGATGCGTACAGACACACCTTTTCCTCTTGTATTTCATCTGTTTGTCACATTGAGGAAAACAGTCCTGGAAGATTTGTGTAGATCAATGTACGTGCAGAGAGTTGTGCTGGATGTTAATGTCCGGCTACTGTCGTGACCAGCTTGGAGCTAGCGAGATTGGTACAGGAGGAGAAGGACACTTTCCAAGGGCATTCTTGCATTCGTGATGCGTTGCCGTTTTTATATATGGCACAGTATTGTAGTCCTGTCATTGTGCTTTACCTCATTTGGATTGATCTGTGTTTACCTTAAATATTCAGGACAAGAATTAAGTCGTACCACTTGGCGCCCTCCAAATCCCTTTCAGCATCCCAGGGCAGACCATCTGTCTGGGCTGGCCATTCCCTCCTCCCCCCAGGACGCGTTTCAGCCGGTGCTTTCAGTAAGGCTGTACCCTGGACTAGCAAAATATGAAGTGGAATAAAGGTCTTGCCTACAGGGCTGGACCCCCTGTGTTTAGAAAAGTGAACCGTAGGTGGATCTAAATGTGTCCCCTGCTCCTTTTTGTGTCTGAAAGAGTTGAACTTCCAGGTTGCTGACAGCTCTGCACGAAAAGTGTGTTTTCCTCTTGAGTTTTTGGGAAGCGCCCATGTTCTGTTAGGGAAGGTACCAGCAACGCGTCGGGTGTGTGAGGCTCAGCTTTGGTGCCACTGCTTCCTCCATCGGTGATGTCCTGCAAGCCAGAGGCTGATCTTATTTAAGTTCTTCCCAGATGTCCTTCCACCGGCTGGGACTGAGTTACAGCCAGGTGCGTCATGCTGGTTTTAGGACCATATTCACTCAGTGTGTGCATTTAATAAGGCTTTTTAATAAAAAAACGTGAAATAACTTCACAAGGTGATGGTTTTGAGGATGCAGTTCTTTCTACGTGAAGAAAGCTGGATATCGTTTCCATGCAGTCCATCTCCTCTCCACAAGCACTTGTACTCAACAGCTTAACACGTTGTCAGCAGAAAAAAACAGTACAGACCGTCTTGGTGAAATATCGGCAGGGAACAGAGCATCCTGGTGAGGGAGTGAGAACAGGAGCACCTTGCCCTTCGCCTGCTTTCCCTTTCCCTCAAGGGAGATCCCCCGGGATGTGTGGCCTCCGTACCTGTCTCCGAAGCTGCAGTGCCATCTTCTTGGTCTGTGTCTGCTGAAGAAACGCGCTTGCAGAGTTTTAATTGCCTGTACTCACCTTTTAAATAATAGACACTTACACAAAGATTTCAATAGTGCCTGTATTTTGTCTACTACTGAA
Organism: Eurypyga helias; assembly: GCF_000690775.1. Taxonomy (NCBI): domain Eukaryota; kingdom Metazoa; phylum Chordata; class Aves; order Eurypygiformes; family Eurypygidae; genus Eurypyga; species Eurypyga helias. Next base: position 68,571 of record NW_010224428.1, read on the forward strand.
GTCTTGACTTGGTTTTTTATTTCAAGATTAAAGTACTTGTAACAGTAGGTTGCCTGTAAAATGTGTTTTGCGGTAGGTGAGTTTATTAAGAGAGATAAGAAGGATGTTGTTCTGTCGGTAGTTAAACATTATTGCATGTTAATCCCTATTTCAGAAGTTCAAAGGCTGCACTAGCACGTCTTTCTCTCTGCTTTTTGCTGTTGGTTAAGGTGTCCTTGTATCAAGCATTCGTGCTTGTGTGGAAAACAGGACTGGGTTCAGTCCCCGCATAGATTGTCAGAAAGATTAAAGTGTGCATCATGCAATTTGCCTTCTTTCAGAGAGGGCCCTTTGATGTGCTAATGCTCACTTTCTCTCCTTTCATTCCGAAGTGCTGGTCATTGTTTTGAGCTGCAGAACACTATCTGCTTCCTAAAGGCACATTGCAATACCCTGCTCAAGGTGCACTCTGCGAATGTGCAATAACACCGATGGCTTCGCACGCCGGCGGTGGAGCCGCACAGACAGGTGCCACGGCAAAGGTAAGGCGTTTGTTGGAAACAGATGTCGCAAAAAAGGCAAATATTTAATTTCAAATAATCCGTTTTTGTGTGTTACTGATGCACTGAGTGGCACATCTTGGGTTTAAACAGAAAGCAGGCTTGGCGGGGCAGTAAGCACTGCAGTCGGCTGAAATCGGGCTTGAAGACAAGGCTGTGATGTGTTTCCAAAGTTAATTAGCAAGTGAAATTATTTGTATGGCCTCATCTCGTGTTGCAGAGGATGTTTTCCAGCAAACAGATGAGATTTTGCAGGCTGCTCGCTGGACCGGCTTGCGTAGCTGGAGGACTGACGTGGGTCACGACGAGTCTGCGCTGTGAAGGGCTGCTTGTAGCTGCTCTCACATCCACTGAAGACGACGATTCTCCTTTTCCTGTCGACAGAATGAGCAGTTTGCTGAATTCCTTGTGGAGATAAATGTGGAAAGTGCTAGTGGGTAACCGTGGGGGAGTTACTTCAGTGTTGGTTATCTTCTGTAGGAGACAGAAGGTTTGACAACAGAGGGATAGCAACTTCCCGTGTTAAAACTGGGAGTTTGGCCTAAGTTAAGTAACTGCAAACTAGGCTCCAGCTTCCACCGACTTTGATCCGGCATTAACAATTCATCTTCTGCCCTGCCCATTTCTCTTTGGGATCCCTGTGGTCTCCTCTCACCCTGCAATGCCTTGGCAGTGAAGGAGCCCGGAGAACCTCAGACACTTAGCTGGAAGGGCACTGGTTTTGGGAAACAGTGTGAATGCTAAGAAATGATGTGTTTCTGTCAGAGCCAGGAACAGGACGGTGGCTTCCGATGGTTTTGCTCCGTGTCTGTGCATCCTGGACATCTTCCATGTCCTGGAACTGGCTGAGCAGCCCGACTCTGGGCGTTTGCAGAGGCTGGTGCACCAGGAATTGAGCTCCTCAACTCACATGTTTGGTTAGGATCCCTTTTCCAGTCTGGAGATGGAGCTTCATGCCAGGGAAGGGCCCATTGGGTGATTCGGGGTGTGCAAAGGGTCGTTTCTGGGCCACCCGGAGAATGAGACGTGGCGGGAAGCAGATGGGAAGGGCTGTGCAGAGCAGGACTGCTCTGCTCTTTCACTGGGGGCTCTTCCACGGGGTTTTCCGTGGCCTTGGAGGAGGGGACCAGAGCCCCCATTGCCGTCCACCCTTCCTGCCTGATGTTGGCTCGCAGGGAGCATGGGCGGCAGTTACTCTGCCTCTCAGGCAGGATTTCCTCTGCGCACCATAGCTTTCTCCACGGCAGCACTAGCTTGCTCGTCTGCCTTCTCAAATCAGATTAATCACCCATTTTAAGAAAGTGCTGCCCTTCTGTGAATCGGCCGTAACCTCATTGCAGTGGAAGCACCTACTCCATAGCCCAGACACCTTGGCAATGGGCAGGAGCGTAAAACCTTTGCCCTGTTGCCTGCGCAGCAGAATTGCTCACGGACACTTTCCTCAGCGTGTTTGTGCGGCCCCGGTCTTGGGAGCAGCTGGGGGTTGTAGCTTATACTCACATTTCTCAAAGCTTGTTTACGAGTAACTGGTCCCAGGCATTAAAACCGGCTGTCAGCGAGGGCTGGACAGTGCAGAGCCATCCTGGCATGTGCACTGGCTGAGCTCTGCAGTCAAAGGCCAGTCCATTCCCCCTACTGACAGGTCACTTCCAGAGGAAAAAAAATTAAAAAGTTGTTTTAAATGCTGCCTTAATCACCTGCTTTTGGGGACCTGACTTTCCCGAAACGCCTGCGTGCCTGGGACAAGGCTGCAGAGCAGGCAGTGCTGCTGTACCTGTGGCAGGCTGCATCCTTGAAAGAATATTCCCATTTAATGGATTTTAAGCAACATTATTCAGCGATTAACAAAAGCCATAGTGTGTTATATGAATAAAAGATTTCCTCTGGAGGCTCGTTAACCCTACCAGGCCCAGCGACTGTCGTTGAAGTGCAGCCACCCTGCACCAGGATCCCACTCCCAGGGTTCCCCATTGGGCTCAGATAGAGCATCGGGGGCCCGTACGGAACGCGGAGGGGGCAGCGCAAACATAGTGGCTTGAAATGATTCCCCCGCAAAACTCTCGTGGCCCCACGGTTCACAAAATCAGACCCAGGAGGGTGTCTTTCAACGCCTCACCCCGTGCCCAGGAGATCCCTTACCCGGTCACCGGGTCTGCTCTGCTTTGGAACATCTACAGCAGCAATGAACATGACAGGTTATAACTTTAAACTTCCTCCTCTCTTTATTATGGCTATTTTTGTTAACTTAAAGCTGGGACACCCTCCTTGATGTCTTGGTGGCCCCTCTCTGATTTGTTCTTCCTTTCCGTCATCTGAGGCAGAGCAGTTTCCCAGCCTGTATCGCTGCAGCAACAAGTACGGGTGGTGTTGAGCATCCTCCAAATGGTGTCACTGGTAAGGGACGTGATAACGAGTCCCACAGTTACCTGTCCCTGACTGCAGCGAATGTGAATGACAGAGTATAATACGCCTGAAGCTGAGCCGTGTACTTAGTCCCAGAAATTATAAAAAGATCTGCAATAAAGTAGAAAGGGTGGAATTATTTTGTGTAATTATATTTTCTTCTGGTTGTAGCTGCTCTGATCAAACCGACAGTGATGGCTTGTTAACCTTTAGCTGGGGAAAAAATACGATTCCCAATCCATCTGTAAAGATTTTCCCTTATAACCGAGGGCTGCCAGTCCCTCCCTTACATCCAGGGCACAAGGTGACCTTTGTACATGCATGACAGGAGGTGAAATCCCATCCTGCTAAATTCCAGGAATCTCGTATGTCCACGTGCCGCACCTCAGCAACTGAGTGCGGCCCATCTCGGGCGCGCAAAGCCCTTGGCCATGGAACAGGATGCACTCTTAGAAATCAGCGTCGTGGACTTGTTCTGGGGCTGGGAGCAGGAATCACGGTGAAAGGGATTCCCGTTTGTGTTTCTCTAGACTGTGTTAAGATCCTTTGTGGTATAGCCTCTTTCAGAAATAAATAATAAACATCCCTAGATGCTTATAGCTGCTTCACAGTTGGTAAAATCTTGTGTTTTCAGAGAAATTAAGCTTTCCAAGGATTTACATTTGGAAAACACTTAATTTTGAAGAGCTGGAAACATCACTATGGCATCTCAGGAAGTCAAATGCGCTTGTGCAAGTGCTAGACTAAGGATTAAATCCTTCCAAGCAGTGGAGTAACTTGTGTGTTGCCTTCCCTCAGGCTTACAGGACTGTTCACTCCTTCACTTAAGGCTCTTCTGTCACCAAGACGTGCGTGTGATGCAGGTGGGTTTAGCAGACAGCTTGCTACTCCTGTTGTGCGCAAAAGGATTGACTCAAAACTAACCAAATTACAATGTTTGTTTCAGTTTATTTAAAATGAGGAAAGGTGTTTCCTTTTGTTCCCAATCATGGAGGTAGGAACGTTCTCCTGACTTCTCCTTGGTGAATACACACCATCTAAATAACACTTGCAGCATCTTGCTCAGGAGCCTGAAGCTTTCATGGGCAAATGTGGAGGGTCGGTGGTGTATTTCTAGCTGGTGTATTTCTACCAGGTAGAATATTTCTACTATGTATGAGGCATATAATATTTCTACTACGTCGGAGGTGTATTTCTACCTGGGGTTTTTTCCCAATAGAGCAGATATCCGTACGAACAGGAATACCTGGCAGGCCTCATCACAAGTGCTCTACATTAGGCTGAAGACAGGGATAAGCATGGGTGCCACTGGAGTGGAGAGCTGTATGACACCGAGGAGGAACACGGTGCTCCTTCACTCCTACTATGAAATGATCACTTTGCCCTGGGGCGGTGATCTGCTCCCAGGGGCTTCCCGCAGGGAGGAGTAGGATCTTGCTGTTATGTTACTTGGCATCCACAGAGATGCTCTGAAACCACATGGAACGTGTTTTTGTCCTTGTTTTGTTTCACTTTCCTCTTTAAAGCAATTAATGGCGACCATCGTGAGGAAAACCATGTTTTTAGCTTGGACGTGGACAACACTGCGGCCGGCTACTGTGTTACTGGAAGTAGCCACAGGCTATTTTTAGCCTGTGTAAGGTGGTATCTGAAGCCCCATCTCCATCAGCCCGGACTGAGACTCTTTGTAATGCTGTGCCAGGGCCCAGGCCCCGCTCGGGGGTGGCAGAGCTTCAGGCACGGTGCCGAGGCGCTGGGCAAGCGCTCCACCGACAAGCAAGCTGTTTGGAAACCTCTCCGTAGCTGTCAGTTGTAGTGAGAGTCACGTCTCCATGCCCCGGGGCATTCTGGGCTCCAGCCAGCCCCCCCCGACTAGGAATCCCCCCTCAGGTGCCCCCAGCACAGCAGCAAAGGGCGAGCTGCCCGTCTGTGCCCGGTCTGCGTTGGGGGGGGGTGCAGCAGAGGAGAATGATGCCACGGGGAGGATGAACTCTTGGTTTTGGCAGCAGAGGATCGCCCACCCAGTCTGGAGAAGGAGGAGGAACAGCAGCCCTGGCACTAGCCCTGGCATAAGCCCTGCCTCCCCCGGCTGCTCCCAGGCAGATGGCCTTCCTGGGGCTGACCACAGGGCCAGGGAGCCAGTCTCCCTCCCCCCAAAACCCCTGGCTTGAGATGGACAGCTCTAGGGAATCAGCCTTCGTGATACATGTTACACCGACCAACTGCAGACACTCATTCCTCGGAACGTTTTAATCCCGGATCCTTCAGTTTGGAAAAGCACCGCAGTCAGCAGCCGTGACCAGCAGAGTGTCATTGCACCTGCTCGGGGAAGGATATATGTTACTAGAATTCCCCCAAAAGTTTCCAGTTGAATCTGGGCAGCACTGCAGTCACTAGACCATAAATGATGGCAAACCCCATCCAGCGTATTGAGTTTCGCTCCGAAATTGCCGTAACTCCATCCCGCTCAGAGCGTGGGGAGAACAATTAGGTGCGTAAAGGTCAACCGCTCACACATTTGTGTTAAACTCAATTTTATCGTCCCTGCTTTATTCCACTTGGGTAAGTCCCAAACATTTATGTCCTTGTTTGTTTTCGACACCACTACCGTGGTGTCAGGAGCAAAGCCTGTTTCTAGAACCATCTTTGGATGCAGACTAAGAGGACGTTGAAATGTGTAGTGGCTAGGAGTGACTTGCCCATAGTTTTTTGGTAGGGAAGTCGTGAAAGGGCAATCAGTGAAACAGAAGTTTGCCACAGCCCTGTCGTTCCTCTGCCTTGGGGTCTGCTGAGCCTGCCCAAGGAGCTGGCTATTTCCAAAAGAGGTTTTCCTTTTGTCCCCACGCTCCCTGTACAAGCACAGGGGAGGTGTAGCTTTGGGATGCATGCTTTCTTGCGTCCAGCTATTCGGTCAAAGATCTTCTCAGTCCTGAAGTCTTCCTAGCTGGGTAGAAGAAGGAATTGGTAGGTGGACATGTAGGCAGCCTTGATGTCTGATGGGCAGGAAAGAGCTGTCTCCCTCTATTTCCAGCTTCTCCGCTGGCCAGATGCCCTGGAAGCCCTTCTCGGGGTGGGATTCCCATCACAGATGGGAATTGCGATAGGCTGTGCCAGTAGCCCACATTAACTTCCTTGGCAGTCACTCTGGAGCTGGAGGAACGGTTGTTTCAGTGTTTGCTTTCCGTACACCCAGGCAGTTGGGTTCCCGTCCGGGGACTTGAGCCCGTTGGCGTTGGCACACTCCGCACGGCGAGCTGTGGGAAGTAACCAGCCGGTTCGCTCGTCGCCTGTTCACAAACCCATCCATAATTCTGCCTTGCATTTGCATGGGGAGACCGTGGTGTCGACAGAACAAACCGTCGTTCCCGTACGTTGGTTAGAGTGTATGGATGTTGTCAAGGGATGGCAGTTTCCGTAGTGCGGGGAAGGGATTGCCGGTGTTGCATCAGCTCGGATAAGTAGCTGATATTTTTGCTTGAGGCCAGTGGAGTTAAGGCTAAAAAGCAAAAGTTCTACATTTTTAGGATCTGTTTGAATAACAGCCTTCTATATTCGCACTTTTTCTCAATATGTAGTTATTTTTGCTGTGTGAATATGCAGAGGGTTTCTCCGTCTGGAATGCCATCCTGCGCGTGTTTGACCACGGAACTTCACAGTTCGTCCTGCTGCTTGCAGTGAGATGACATGGTTTATTCCCAATAGTTCATCTTAGCATCAGAAAGGTTTGTCCCAACAGCTTACATTGTATGATTGAACTGTTAAAATAAGTGATAAGCTGACAAAACTGTTCTAAAACCTGATAATATTCAGATACTGAGATTTGATTGCCATAGTCAAATCGGAGCTGAATTTCTGCCCTGTCAGTGTGTATATATATATATAT